>NC_047118.1:90047358-90172358 GCF_902500255.1 Thalassophryne amazonica
AGAGTGTAGCTGTGTGTTTCAGAGTGTAGCTGTGTGTATCAGAGTGTAGCTGTGTGTATCAGAGTGTAGCTGTGTGTTTCAGAGTGTAGCTGTGTGTATCAGAGTGTAGCTGTTTGTTTCAGAGTGTAGCTGTGTGTTTCAGAGTGTAGCTGTGTATCAGAGTGTAGCTGTGTGTTTCAGAGTGTAGCTGTGTGTTTCAGAGTGCAGTTGTGTGTTTCAGAGTGTAGCTGTGTGTTTCAGAGTGCAGTTGTGTGTTTCAGAGTGTAGCTGTGTGTTTCAGAGTGCAGTTGTGTGTTTCAGAGTGTAGCTGTGTTTCAAAGTGCAGTTGTGTGTTTCAGAGTGTAGCTGTGCGTTTCAGAGTGTAGCTGTGTGTTTCAGAGTGTAGCTGTGTTTCAGAGTGTAGCTGTGTGTTTCAGAGTGTAGCTGTGTGTTTCAGAGTGCAGTTGTGTGTTTCAGAGTGTAGCTGTGTGTTTCAGAGTGCAGTTGTGTGTTTCAGAGTGTAGCTGTGTTTCAGAGTGCAGTTTTGTGTTTCAGAGTGTAGCTGTGTTTCAGAGTGCAGTTGTGTGTTTTAGAGTGTAGCTGTGTGTTTCAGAGTGCAGTTGTGTGTTTCAGAGTGTAGCTGTGTGTTTCAGAGTGTAGCTGTGTTTCAGAGTGCAGTTGTGTGTTTCAGAGTGTAGCTGTGTGTTTCAGAGTGTAGCTGTGTTTCAGAGTGCAGTTGTGTGTTTCAGAGTGTAGCTGTGTGTTTCAGAGTGTAGCTGTGTGTTTCAGAGTGTAGCTGTGTGTTTCAGAGTGCAGTTGTGTGTTTCAGAGTGTAGCTGTGTGTTTCAGAGTGTAGCTGTGTGTATCAGAGTGTAGCTGTGTGTATCAGAGTGTAGCTGTGTTTCAGAGTGTAGCTGTGTGTTTCAGAGTGCAGGTGTGTGTTTCAGAGTGTAGCTGTGTGTTTCAGAGTGCAGCTGTGTGTTTCAGAGTGTAGCTGTGTGTTTCAGAGTGCAGTTGTGTGTTTCAGAGTGTAGCTGTGTGTTTCAGAGTGTAGCTGTGTGTTTCAGAGTGCAGTTGTGTGTTTCAGAGTGTAGCTGTGTGTTTCAGAGTGTAGCTGTGTGTTCAGAGTGCAGTTGTGTGTTTCAGAGTGTAGCTGTGTGTTTCAGAGTGCAGTTGTGTGTTTCAGAGTGTAGCTGTGTGTTTCAGAGTGTAGCTGTGTTTCAGAGTGTAGCTGTGTGTTTCAGAGTGTAGCTGTGTGTTTCAGAGTGCAGTTGTGTGTTTCAGAGTGTAGCTGTGTGTTTCAGAGTGCAGTTGTGTGTTTCAGAGTGTAGCTGTGTTTCAGAGTGTAGCTGTGTGTTTCAGAGTGTAGCTGTGTGTTTCAGAGTGCAGTTGTGTGTTTCAGAGTGTAGCTGTGTGTTTCAGAGTGCAGTTGTGTGTTTCAGAGTGCAGCTGTGTGTTTCAGAGTGTAGCTGTGTGTTTCAGAGTGCAGTTGTGTGTTTCAGAGTGCAGCTGTGTGTTTCAGAGTGTAGCTGTGTTTCAGAGTGCAGTTGTGTTTTTCAGAGTGTAGCTGTGTTTCAGAGTGCAGTTGTGTGTTTTAGAGTGTAGCTGTGTGTTTCAGAGTGCAGTTGTGTGTTTCAGAGTGTAGCTGTGTGTATCAGAGTGTAGCTGTGTGTTTCAGAGTGTAGCTGTTTGTTTCAGAAACCGTGTGTTTCAGAGTGTAGCTGTGTGTTTCAGAGTGTAGCTGTGTTTCAGAGTGCAGTTGTGTGTTTCAGAGTGTAGCTGTGTTTCAGAGTGCAGTTGTGTGTTTCAGAGTGTAGCTGTGTTTCAGAGTGTAGCTGTGTGTTTCAGAGTGTAGCTGTGTGTTTCAGAGTGTAGCTGTGTGTTTCAGAGTGTAGCTGTGTTCAGAGTGTAGTTGTGTTTCAGAGTGTAGCTGTGTGTTTCAGAGTGTAGCTGTGTTTTCAGAGTGCAGTTGTGTGTTTCAGAGTGCAGCTGTGTGTTTCAGAGTGTAGCTGTGTGTTTCAGAGTGTAGCTGTGTGTTTCAGAGTGCAGTTGTGTGTTTCAGAGTGCAGCTGTGTGTTTCAGAGTGTAGCTGTGTGTTTCAGAGTGCAGCTGTGTGTTTCAGAGTGTAGCTGTGTGTTTCAGAGTGTAGCTGTGTTTCAGAGTGTAGCTGTGTGTTTCAGAGTGTAGCTGTGTGTTTCAGAGTGTAGCTGTGTTTCAGAGTGTAGCTGTGTGTTTCAGAGTGCAGCTGTGTGTTTCAGAGTGTAGCTGTGTGTTTCAGAGTGCAGCTGTGTGTTTCAGAGTGTAGCTGTGTGTTTCAGAGTGTAGCTGTGTTTCAGAGTGTAGCTGTGTGTTTCAGAGTGTAGCTGTGTGTTTCAGAGTGTAGCTGTGTGTTTCAGAGTGTAGCTGTGTGTTTCAGAGTGTAGCTGTGTGTTTCAGAGTGCAGCTGTGTGTTTCAGAGTGCAGCTGTGTGTTTCAGAGTGTAGCTGTTTCAGAGTGCAGCTGTGTGTTTCAGAGTGTAGCTGTGTGTTTCAGAGTGCAGCTGTGTGTTTCAGAGTGTAGCTGTGTGTTTCAGAGTGCAGCTGTGTGTTTCAGAGTGTAGCTGTGTGTTTCAGAGTCCTTACCTGAACGTTGGCTCTAATTGTCCTCGAGTTGTGTGGGGTTTTCCTGTTGATCCTGGTTTAGATGGTGATTGTTCCCGGAGGTGCTGTCTTGTACTTTTTGACCCCGTCCTCTCTCAGGGACACAGCTCTTCTTCTTTGTTGGTTCTTGATGCTGTTTCTAGTGCATTTTCAATCTTTTTTTAACCTTTCCCTTTGTTCACAGAAGTGTTTTTCTGCGTCCCACCCTCCCTCTCAGTCGGTGCTCGATCTTTTCCAGATGTCTGGTCTGAGGCTTGAGTCCACCCCTTTGTCTTCCCCCTTTTAGTTTTCCCTTCTTGTCCCTCCTCCTTTACTAAAAAAGTGTGGCTCTGCTGTTTCCTCGGTCAGTACATTTTCACTTCCTGCTGCCTCGTTTCCTGATCACATGCTAGATAACTCTGATGGGATTTGAACCTTGACATTGAAGCAACATCGTGATGGAGCTGATGTCTGTTCTCACCCGTTAATAATCTTATTAAGGCCTGAGTAGTACAAAGTCTTCCGGCCGCATCCGAAATTCGATATTTTGGGGTTTGCACACATGGTTGCAGCGAAATGGTGAAATAGCGCCCCCTACAAATTAAACAAAAAAACCTCCACATTGGGGTTTTTTTGTCGTAGTCTCATGAAATTCGGTGCACATATTTACCACGCTGGGACACACAAAAAAGTCTCTTACCGTCATGGCTAAATGTCAACAGGAAGTCGGCCATTTTGATTTTAAGTTTCAATTTTGAGTTAATTTTTTGCCATTTTTGGCCATTTCCACTACTTACATTTGAACAAACTCATCCTACGGATTTCATCCAGTCATCTTCAAATTTGATCAACATCATCACGACACAATGGTGATCAAAAGTTATCAAAACATTGTAATTAGGTCAAAAGGCGTGGCTGCTAGGGTTCATCAAACTTTGGCGAGCTTTTCGGAGCACGCCATTTCACTTCGAACGGCTGTCACGTCCACATACTTCATCGTAGATCTTTTAAACTTGCTGGACATGATGAGGGCTCCGCCCTGAACTTCTGCATATATTAACTTCCCACCTCTGCCATAGCGCCCCCCAGTGGTAACAGGAAATGTCCTATTTTTACATTAAGAGCTCCTGATGTCACATACTTAACCCAATCAACTTCATTCCACTTCTAAAACATGCAGAACAAGTTGGTGAACGTAGGCAATGAACGCCGTGAAGTTACAAGTAACGGCATCCGTGTAGCGGCGTGCCGAATATCGCCCCTTCGCCATGAAATTACGTTCTTCCGTTTGACAGCTTTAATTTTGTCACATCATCATGAAAATTGATACACAGGTCGAGCACGACAACCTCTTACAATTCATAGGGGCGTCGCCCATGGGCGGGACAAAATGCCTCAATAGCGCCCCCTTGCAACTTTCAAAAACCCCTCCCTATAGGGTTTTTTTTTTTTTTAAGTAGGGAGATGAAAAGTGGTACATGTGTGACTTGCATAGACGTACAAGAAAGTCTCTTGCACCGTTGGTCTACTCCGAACAGGACGTCGGCCATTTTGAAGTTTTGTGTCATTTTGGCGTGATTTCTACACGTTGTATTTGAACAAACTCCTCCTAGGGATTTTGTCCAACGCACTTCAAATTTCTTTCAGATCATCCAGAGACTATACTGCTCAAACGTTATCAAAAACTTTTCTCTATGATGAAGGGTGTGGCCGCTATGGCGCCGCCATTTTGACCCTTCACCATGGAATATCAAGTCATAACTCATTCATGCTTTGCCTGATTGACTTGAAACTTCACATGTGTGATGAGGGTCGGCCCTTGAACACACCTGGCCCCTCGGTTTGTGCTCTGAGTTCCCCCTAGTGGATGAAACATCAATTTCTCATAACTCCTTCATGCATTGACTGATTTTCTTGAAACTTGAACTGTGTGTGTATGCACCTGCCCACATCTGGTCACAAGGGGATGCGCTGGCCCAGGGAGGTGGCAGCGCGGATACGAGGGCCCGTATATGACTGCTTGCAGTCCTAGTTATTATTATTACTATTATTCACACTTTTCACACAAACCGCAATTTTGGCCCTTTCCCATGCTCAAAATCTCACCAAACTTTGCAAAGTCGTCTGAACGGATCCGAAATTTGATATTTTTGCAGCTGCACACATGCTTGCAGCAAAATGGTAAAATAGCACCCCCTAGAAATTTTCAGAAAACCTTCTGCCTTGGTTTTTTTTTTTTTTTTTCGAAATTCAGTACACATATTTACCATGCTGGGATGCACAAAAAGTCTCTTAACATCATGGTGAAATGTTGACAGGAAGTTGTCCATTTTGATTTTAAGTTTTGATTTTGAGGTAATTTTTGCCATTTTTGGCCATTTCCACATCTTACATTTGAATGAACTCTTCCTAGGGATTTCTTCCAATCGTCTTCAAATTTGGTACATATCATCATGACCCCATGCTGATTAAAAGTTAGCAGAAGAATTTCTGTAGGTCAAAAGGCGTGGCTGCTATGGTTCGTCAAACTCTGCTGAGCGTTTCAGAGCACGCCGTTTCACGTCGAACTGCTGTCATACCCACATACATAATCGTAGATCCTTCAAACTTGCTGGACATGATGAGGGCTCCACCCTGAACATCACTATATATTAATTTCCCACCTAAGTCATAGCACCCCCTGGTGGTAAAAGGAAATGTCCTATTTATATTTTAACAGGTTAACCCCATCAACTTCATTCCACTTCCAAAACATGCAGAACAATTCGGCGAACGTAGGTGATGATCGCCGTGAAGCTATGAGTAATGGTGTGCGTGTGGTAGCGTGCCGAATATCGACCCTTTGCCATGAAATTAAGTTCTTCCTTTTGATGGCTTTAATATTGTCATATCATCATGAAAATTGATACATAGGTCAAACATGGCAACCTCTTACTGGTCATAGGGGCGTCGCCCAAGGACGGTGTAAAAATGCCTCTGTACGCCCCCTTGCACCTTTCAAAAACCCCTCCCCTTAGGGTTTTTTAGGAGTAGGGAGATGTAAATTGGTACACGTGTATCTTGCATAGACGCAGTGATGGGCACAGTTCCGCTAATCCGCTAACCTCTAATTATTGAAGCTATCCATCCATCCATCCATTTTCTTCCACTTTATCCGGAGTCGGGTCGCGGGGCAGCAGCTCAAGCAAAGCTGCCCAGACCTCCCGATCCACACACACCTCCCCCAGCTCCTCCGGGGGAGGTGTTTGGGGCGGTATTGAAGCTAATGTTTTCATTATTGGATTAGCTTTTCAGTTAATTTTGAAAACCATCAGCGGACTAATAATCCCCTGAGTATCCGATAAATTTTGGTCTGATAATTTTTAGGCCTCTAGCATATTTTTGCAGGAGTGGTGAACAAAGCTTAACAGTTACAAACATTGATGAAGTCTGATATCAAAGATTTGATTACAATTTTTTTTCAAATTATTTTCATTTATATAGTGCCAAATCACAACAGAGTTGCCTCAAGGCGCTCCACACAAGTAAGGTCTAACCTTACTAACCCCCAGAGCAACAGTGGTAAGAAAAAACTCCCTCTAAGGAAGAAACCTCAATTCCCACTGACCTGAACCTCTGCATATATTAACTTCCCACCTACCTCATAGCACCCTTGGTGGTAACAGGAATCCTCAATTTACGTCATACTAAATTATAATCTCAATAACATTTATTATTTTACTGTTCCCTACTGTTACCTACCTGTTAAATTTGTAGTAGATGTACAGTTCTATCCTCGACAAACAGAGAAACGCTAGTTCCAGGAGAAACCACTTTATCCTTTGCAGACAAAGGAGAACTGGTCACAGAACAGAAAGAAAGCAAAAGAGAAAAACTATCATTTCTTTTGACGACATTCTGATTTGCTGGCAATATCACCCAAGTCATCCAGAGGCATACAGTTTTAACTTATGGTTAAAATTTTAACCAAACTAATTTCAGAGAAGTTATTTAAATTAACATCACATCTGAAGTTTTATGAAGTGAAAATATCAGATATATGTTTTAGTTTTAAAGTAATGCACTCATTTGGAAGGTTTTAGTGTGGACATGCTGTATCCAGTGCTGCATTATGGTTAATGTCAGTACATTCACGACAGGAGAAATGCATTTGAGACACACTGATCAGGCTCCACACGGACAGCATTAAACTCTATGTATGTTGTAAAACTATGGTGAATATACAGTGGGGCAAAAAAGTATTTCATCAGTCCCTGATTGTGCAAGTTCTCCTACTTAGAAAGATGAGAGAGGTCTGTAATAAGTACGCGTCAACTATGAGACAAAACGAGAAAAAAAATCCAGGAAATCACATTGTAGGATTTTTAAAGATTTTTTTTTTTTTTTGTAAATTATGGTGGAAAATAAGTATTTGGTCAATAAAAAAAGTTCAACTCAATACTTTGTAACATAATCTTTGTTGGCAATGACAGAGGTCAAATGTTTCCTGTAAGTCTTCACCAGGTTTGCACACACTGTAGCTGGTATTTTGGTCCATTCCTCCATGCAGATCTCCTGTAGAGCAGTGATGTTTTGGGGCTATTGCTGGGCAACATGGACTTTCAACTCCCTGCACAAATTTTCTATGGGGTTGAGGTCTGGAGAGTGGCTCGGCTACTCCAGGACCTTGAAATGCTTTTTTACGGAGCCACTCATTCGTTGCCCGAGTGGTGTGTTTGGGATCACTGTCATGCTGGAAGACCCAGCCACGTTGCATCTTCAATGATCTCACTGATGGAAGGAGGTTCTGGCTTAAAATCTCATGATACATGGCCTGTTCATTCTTCCCTTAACACGGATCAGTCGTCCTGTCTCCTTTGCAGAAAAACAGCCCCAAAGCCTGATGTTTCCAAACTCCTCCTAGGGATTTTTTCCAATGCACTTCAAATTTCTTTCAGGTCATCCAGAGACTATACTGATCAAAATTTATAAAAAGCTTTTTTCTATGTCGAAGGGTGTGGCCACTATGGCGCCGCCATGTTGACCCTTCGCCACATCAAGTTATGATAACTCCTTCATGCTTTGCCTGATCAACTTGAAACTTCGCATGCATAATGACGGTCGGCCCCTGAACACACCTGCTCCCTCTGTTTGTGCTCTGAGTGCCCTCTAGTGGTTGAACCATCAACTTGTCGTAACTCCTTCATGCATTGTCTGATTTGCTTGAAACTTGAACCGTGTAATGAGTGTCTGTCCCTGTATGCACCTGCCCACATCTGGTCACAAGGGGATGCGCTGGTCTCAAGAGGCTGTGGCGTGGACATGAGGGCCCGTATATGACTGCTTGCAGTCCTAATTTTATTTTGTTCTTGATTATTTACCGTAATGATGGTCTGATGTCAGAGTTCAGGCTTTAAGTGTTTCCAGAAGCTAGTTCAAGCTTTTATGCCACCCTGGGAGAACCCTCATCAGCCCCCAACTCCCCGTCCCAAAAAACCCCACCATTCTACACAACCTGTGTCTTTTTATCCAATGTTTGAAACCTAAAGTTTGAATATTTTGATATAAAGTTTGAATGTTTAAATCTAAAGTTTGAATATGGAGTTTGCTGTTTCACTTGCACCGAAAACTGTCATCCTCTGTATAAACAAAAGACATAAAACATGGAAAGACACCAACAAGTATAAGATGTGTTTCACCTAAAATGGTTTATACCTAAAATGGTTCGGTTTCACACATGTATGAAACCTAAAGAGATCCTTGTCATTTGGTGGTTTGTATTGGTTTGATGGTTTTTATGTCATGTGATACTGATCATTTGTCCCATTTGCAATTTTGATTCCATACGTTTTCCACCATTGTATACCGTGACCACCTTGATGTAAAAACATGACATATTATGTTTTTTGGGCATGTCGCAATCAAGCATTGACGGACCGCACGCTCACACTAGCACTTTTGCAACCTTGGACACAGCAATGGTGTTTGTGTTGGACTGTTTGGAACCTCTTGACCTCAAAGGACCACTGACAAACACCAACATGTAAGTGCCTTATCTCTTCTATATAAGTGAATAAAATATGAAATGACAACGACCTATTTTAGGTCTTATAGAAAACAAATAATGCACATTTTTTCATCCATGCAGTGGAAAGAATGTTTCATGAGGTGAAAGATGAAATGTTCCATTCAATGAGAGTGGAACGTTTCATCTTTCACCTCATGAAATATTCTTTCCACTGCACTCACAAACATTATTTGTATGCTAGATAACATTAGACCGTCTCATTACACGCATTATATCATTGCAACAAAGTGATGATGGCGCTGCATACACTGTAAAAAAAAAAATCAGTTGCCAGGTTTATATTTATATTTGTTGTTCTACATTTTGCTTACTGGTACGAAAATACAGCTCATTACTGAATGATTTACGTCTTACTAAATTATAATTTCAATAACATTTATTATTTACTGTTCTTTTTTATTTATATATGTATTTTTACAGAATTAGTCTGATGACCTTATTGTAATTTGGTAGTGGGACCGTACTGTCATCTTTTTACAACAATACACTACTGTATGTTGAAGGACATCAGTCCAGAGGGGAGAAAAGAAACCCAACAAGGACCTCCTGAAACACAACCTCAAGAACTGCTCCACCCACTGGAAGACCCGGGAAGAACAAGCCAGCTGGCAGACAGCCGTCCACATGGGAGACTCAAGGGTCTTTCACACTTGCACACACGTTTCCAAGTTTACATGCACAGAGTGAGCATGGGGGCGGAGTTTTCTAAATCACACTGATTGTGTTCTGGAGGCTGCACAAGTCAGAAAGTCGCCATGTTTGTGAAAACTCATGTGTTCCAGAATAAAGAATTCAATAAAAAATGAAACACTCAGTCTGTGAGTTATCACGACAAGATTAGCAGCAAAACGCAGATGAGCGAGTGACGGACATCATCCTGCTGGGAGGAGCTTTTTTCAGTGACTGTCCTTCAGTGAATCCAGGCGGAGCAGAAACGGCCACTGTGATTGAGCAGACACATTTGGTTTGGTCAACACGGTGGCTTAGTGGTTAGCACTGTTGCCTCACAGCAAGACGGTCATGGGATCGATTCCCACCTGTGGCCTTTCTGTGTGGAGTTTGCATGTTCTTCCCATGTTTGCATGGGTTTCCTCCGGGTGCTCCGGCTTCCTCCCACATTAAACGACATGCAGGTTAGGTGGGTTGGAATCTTTGTAATTGTCCAGGTCTCCCTTGCAAAAGAGATCTCGATTTCAATATGACTAACCTGGTTAAATATATATATATATATATATATATATATATATATATATATATATATATATATATATATATATATATACACACCCAGTTTGAGCAATGGAGCTCTGCAAACTTGTCTGAGGTGAGTGAGTAATCTGAAAATAAAACGTGACGTCAGTGCACCACTGAAGCTTTATCAGCTAACATTAGCTTAGCCTTTAGCCGCAGGATGTTGAATCAATCACTCAGTCAAGCTGAGTGAACATTTTATATTTGTAAACTGTTCAATGGGTTTGGGGTTCTGGGATGTTTCTTGGTGTTTTATTAAACGGTACCTTTGTTCTTATCATGTTCTTTTTGGTGTCTTCCTTGTCTATCATTTTCTGCTTGGGGTTTTCTGTCACTGCCTCTCTTGTCTGTGACTTGGTGTTTAGTGGTGGGCGTTTCCCTTTGCTCTTTCCACTCCCACGCCCTGGATCTTTCTGTCACGCCTGTTCCTCCTTGTCTGCTCATCTCCTTCCTGTCTTTAAACCTCACCTTGTCCACCTGTTCCCCGCCAAATTGTTGTGCTTTTTTGCCTTCTCTTCCAGCCTTCCTCAGAGTCCTCGGTCTGGTTGGCATGCTGTGTTTTTGAACTTCCTTGACCTTGCCTTTGCCTGATGGTTTTGGACTGACTACCTGTGTACCAACCTCTGCAAGTATGTTCATTGAAGCCTTTTAAACTCTGGTGTCTGTGCCCAGCATTTGCATGCAGTTATTTCTGGGTTCAGATTCTAATAGAACAATCTGGCCAAGAATGGATGCAGCTGACATAGGTCTGTCTTGTTTGACAGTGCACATGCATCACCATCAACTGGCTGAACAGGATCACACAATCACCACACTGTGTGCCGGGCTTAGTGCTTTAACTCAACATCAAGACTCTCTAATGACGTCTCTCAGTTCACAGGTTGGACATCTGATGTCCAGAATAGACAATAAGACTTTCTCAGCAACACCTGCTGCAGGAACTCCCAGCCTACTTCCGGGCACCTTGGCAGCTCCACTGGCTCCTGTCATCATCCCTGTGACGTTTTGCCAGCAGTCCTGACCAGAGCAATTCTCCGGGGAATCTGGAGATGTCAGACCTTTCATTACACAGTGTGAGTTACATTTTAAACTGTCATCATTAATGTTTCTGTCTGAAAAGTATCAGGCTTGGTGGCTAAAGACATCTGGACACAAATGCAAAACTCAGACAGGATGAGGAAAACACATGGAGAAGACCTGGAAAGAAGGCACAAGGCGCATTGATCCGGCAAGTGACTAGTGAAACCTGTGAGCCTTAAACACACCCAGGTGATGAGCTAAAATTAGGAACAGGTGTGTGTGGAAAGCACCAGAACAAGGCTGTGGCCAGACAGAGTGAAACGTCAAGCACCTGAAAATTTCGACACGCCGATCGCGCTCGCCATCAGAGTTGACAGGAGAATGTCAGACCAGCCATGCAGGGGAGACCGCTCTTCCAGTTGCAGCTTCTGACCTGCCAGTGCAACACGGTCCAGTTCCAGTCCATTCCGTTTCGATTCTGAAGAGCCCATGCAGCTGGGATGTACTCGTTTTTCTGCCAAGGAACACCTCCGCCAAGAGGAAGAAGGACGGTGCATCTACTGTGGAGAACTGGGTCACATGATCTCCAGTTGTGAGGTCAGGTGTGCCTCCACGGGAATTAAACCAGCCATCCAGGTGAGTCAAAACTCTATTTTTTTCTGATTCTGGCCAAAATATTATCAACACTCAGTTAACTTCAGAACATTCTTCAGTGACTGTGCCAGTATTCGTGGACTCCAGATCAGATGCTAATCTGTTACATTCCTCTCTTGTTAGAAGCCTGCACCTTACATTATGCCGCTTACCACGCCCTCTGGTGGTGAAAGCAGTGGATGCCAGCTCCCTGGGATAGAGTACTCACTAGACCCAGTCGTGTCAGTTAACTGTAGCATATAATTATTCTGAGGCAATTAGTTTTCATGTATTTGATCGTATGATTCACCCGGCTATCTTGGGTCATCCTTGGCTAAAACAACATAATCTTATGTTCGATTGGTCTAGTGGTCAGATTAGTTCCTGGTCTCCTAATTGTTATAACTCCTACCTCGTGAGATTGTCTGTTCCTCCTGAAGCCAGCATCCTGGACCTTTCCGGAGTTCCTGCGTGCTACCATGATCTAGCTCAGGTCTTCAGTAAAAACAAGGCCAAGTCACTACCGCCTCATCGAAGCTATGATTGTGCAATAGACTTGCTTCCTGGTTCAACTCCCCCTAAGGGAAAACTGTATTCTTTGTCAATACCTGAATGCCAAGCTATGAAAGACTACATGCAAGAATCTCTAGCCATCCTTATCTCCAGCAGGCACAGGATTTTTCTTTGCAGAGAAGGATAAGATGCTTTGTCCCTGCACTGATTACAGAGGCCTCAATGAAATCACAGTTAAAAATCGGTACCCCCTCCCGCTCATGGTTTCAGCTTTTGTGTATTTAGAGGGTGCTTAGTGTTCACAAAATTGGATCTGCATAACGCATACTACTTAGTCAGGATCATGGAGGGGGATGAATGGAAAACGCCCTTTAATACACCCACCGGCCACTATGACAAGTTAGTGATGCCGTTCGGTCTTACAAATGCACCTGCCGTGTTCCAAAACCTGGTAAATGACGTTCTCCATGAGTATCTTAATAAGACTGTCTTTGTCTACCTCAATGATATCTTGATTTATTCTCCCAATGAGGAGACTCACACTCCACATGTCCGTAAGGTACTTCTGCGACTACTCCAGAATCAGCTGTATGTCAAGGTTGAGAAGTGCGAGTTTCACAAACCTACTATCTCCTTTCTGGGGTGTGTGTCATCTGAGGGGAAGATCCAAATGGATCCCAAAAAGGTCACTGCCGTTGCTGATTGGGCCATGCCTCACTCCCTTAAGGAAGTCCAGCATTTCCTTGGATTTTCCAATTTTTACATGTGGTTCATTAGGAACTTCAGTACTGTGGCATCTCCCTTACACAATTTGACCTCCACCCTCAAGTCATTCGTTTACAGTCTGGAATGCAATGTAGCTTTTCATATGTTAAAGGAACGGCTCCTGTTCTACTCCTTCCTGACCCCGCCTGGCAGTTTGTGGTTGAAGTAGATGCCTCTGACATTGGTGTGGGGGCTATTCTGTCTCGGGTCAGTCCCTCAGACAATAAGTTACACCCATGTGCCTACCTCTCCAAGAAACTGTCTCCAGCTGAGTGTAATTGTGATGTGAATGGTGATCGTGAACTGCTGGTGGTTCAAATGGACTTGGAGGAGTGCCGTCATTGGCTTGAGGGGGTAGAGTTGCCTTTCTTAGTATGGACCCACCACAAGAATCTTGACTACTTGCGTAAAGCCAAGAGGCTTAATGCCAGACAAGCTAGGTGGGCTAGTTTTTCAGTAGGTTCAACTTTGTTCAGTCATATCATCCCGGTTCTAAGAATGGGAAACCGGATGCGTTGTCTCTCAAATATGACTACGTCAATTCGTCCGTGGAATCCTCCACGGTGTTGACTGCAGCTTGCTTTGTGTCAGCATTAACCTGGGACATTGAAACCAAGGTTAAGGCGGCCTCCGAGGGAGGGACAACCTGTACCTCAGGAGTGTCCGCCCGACAAGCTTTTTGCTGTGGGTTGTCTCTGGGGGAGGTGATTTGGTGGACCCATAACTGCCAGTTTTCATACCATCTGGGGATAAAAAGGACACCGTTAACTGTTATCCGCCGACTGTTTTGATGGCCTAGAATGCCGGTGGACATAAATGACTATGTTAACGCTTGTCAGGATGGCGCAATGTACAAGTCCACCACCCAGAGTCCACAAAGAAAATTACTCCCACTCCCAGTTCCTAGACGCCCTTGGTCACACATCTTGTTATATTTTTTCACAGGTCCCCCGTAACTGTAATACAGTTGTGTTGTCTGTCATAGATCATCTGTCAAAGATGTGTCACTTATTTCCCCTCCCCAAGCTTTCCTTGGCTAAGGAGATGGCTGAGTTTATGTTCACAAATGTTTTTAGATTACATGGATTCCCACAGGACATTGTGTTGGACAGAGGACCGCAATTCATCTCTCGATTTTGGAAAAAGTTTTGTAAGCAGATGGGGTCCTCCGCCAAGCTTACCTCTGGCTACCATCCACAAGCTAATGTACAAGCTAAACATCTAAACCAAGAGTTGGAGAAGGGACTTCAGATTTAGACATCCCAGTGCCCAGCCTCATGGTCTTCCAAGTTAAGTTGGATTGAGCTAGCACATAACTGTTTACCATCTGCTTCCACAGGATTTTCACCTTTTCACATTGTCCATGGCTTCCAACCATCTCTTTTCTCCTCCACAGACAATAACTCACCTGTACCCTCCACCCATGCCCTGGTCATCTGATGCAAATGAACCTGGGAGCAGGCTCGCCAGGCTGTCCTTTGCTCCTCGGCCTCCTATAAGATTGCCACTAACAGTCAGAGGTCATCCGCTCCCGCCTACGCTCCTGGACAGAGGGTCTGCCTCTTCGAGGGATTCCCCGGAAGCTCGCTCCCAGGATTGTCAATTTTCAGTTTCAATTTATTTTCATTTATATAGCGCCAAATCACAACAGAGTTGCCTCAAAACGCTTCACACAGGTAAGGTCTAACCTTACCAACCCCCAGAGCAACAGTGGTAAGGAAAAACTCCGAGGGAGAAACCTCAAGCAGACCAGACTCAAGGGGTGACCCTCTGCTTGGGCCATGCTACAAAGATAAATTACAGAACAATTCACAGAACAATTCACAGACGAATATACAAGAAATGCTATTGGTGCACAGGACAGGAGGGTCGCCAACATGAATACAACTCCCATCTCTGGATGGAGCTGCACCTTAAACGGAGAGAAAAAACAGAATCAGGCATCAGAAAGACAAAAAATACTGTATAATTTGCCAGCATTAAACAACAAGAAAAACAGAGAAATACTAAGGTGATCGCCGGCCACTATCAATCAATCAATCAATTTTTTTTTATATAGCGCCAAATCACAACAAACAGTTGCCCCAAGGCGCTGTATATTGTAAGGCAAGGCCATACAATAATTATGTAAAACCCCAACGGTCAAAACGACCCCCTGTGAGCAAGCACTTGGCGACAGTGGGAAGGAAAAACTCCCTTTTAACAGGAAGAAACCTCCAGCAGAACCAGGCTCAGGGAGGGGCAGTCTTCTGCTGGGACTGGTTGGGGCTGAGGGAGAGAACCAGGAAAAAGACATGCTGTGGAAGAGAGCAGAGATCAATCACTAATGATTAAATGCAGATTGGTGCATACAGAGCAAAAAGAGAAAGAAACAGTGCATTATGGGAACCCCCCAGCAGTCTACGTCTATAGCAGCATAACTAAGGGATGGTTCAGGGTCACCTGATCCAGCCCTAACTATAAGCTTTAGCAAAAAGGAAAGTTTTAAGCCTAATCTTAAAAGTAGAGAGGGTGTCTGTCTCCCTGATCTGAATTGGGAGCTGGTTCCACAGGAGAGGAGCCTGAAAGCTGAAGGCTCTGCCTCCCATTCTACTCTTACAAACCCTAGGAACGACAAGTAAGCCTGCAGTCTGAGAGCGAAGCGCTCTATTGGGGTGATATGATACTACGAGGTCCCTAAGATAAGATGGGACCTGATTATTCAAAACCTTATAAGTAAGAAGAAGAATTTTAAATTCTATTCTAGAATTAACAGGAAGCCAATGAAGAGAGGCCAATATGGGTGAGATATGCTCTCTCCTTCTAGTCCCCGTCAGTACTCTAGCTGCAGCATTTTGAATTAACTGAAGGCTTTTTAGGGAACTTTTAGGACAACCTGATAATAATGAATTACAATAGTCCAGCCTAGAGGAAATAAATGCATGAATTAGTTTTTCAGCATCACTCTGAGACAAGACCTTTCTAATTTTAGAGATATTGCGTAAATGCAAAAAAGCAGTCCTACATATTTGTTTAATATGCGCTTTGAATGACATATCCTGATCAGAAATGACTCCAAGATTTCTCACAGTATTACTAGAGGTCAGGGTAATGCCATCCAGAGTAAGGATCTGGTTAGACACCATGTTTCTAAGATTTGTGGGGCCAAGTACAATAACTTCAGTTTTATCTGAGTTTAAAAGCAGGAAATTAGAGGTCATCCATGTCTTTATGTCTCTAAGACAATCCTGCAGTTTAGCTAATTGGTGTGTGTCCTCTGGCTTCATGGATAGATAAAGCTGGGTATCATCTGCGTAACAATGAAAATTTAAGCAATACCGTCTAATAATACTGCCTAAGGGAAGCATGTATAAAGTGAATAAAATTGGTCCTAGCACAGATTCCCCATTTACATGAACAAATTGTAATCTATTAGACAAATATGATTCAAACCACCGCAGCGCAGTGCCTTTAATACCTAGCCCTAAACTTCACTAAAAGACCCAGAATTTAGGTAAAGTTGAGGCTCCAATTACTAATAAATGAATTAAAAGAGTAAAACAAAACTGTACCAGTATGCTAGCCATATGAAAGGGAAAATAAGTGCGTCTTAAGTGTGGACTTGAAAATCTCCACAGAATCTGACTGTTTTATTGACACAGGGAGATCATTCCACAGAACAGGGGCACGATAAGAGAAAGCTCTGTGACCCGCAGAGTTCTTATTCACCTTAGGGACACAAAGTAGTCCTGCACCCTGAGAACGTAAAGCCCGGGCTGGTACGTAAGGTTTAATTAGGTCAGCTAGGTAGGGAGGTGCCAGTCCATGAATAATTTTATAGGTTAGTAGCAGAACCTTAAAATCTGACCTCACTGGGACAGGAAGCCAGTGAAGAGACGCCAAAATGGGTGTAATGTGGTCAAACCTTCTGCTTCGTGTCAAAAGTCTGGCTGCAGCATTTTGAACCAATTGGAGACCCCTAATGCTAGACTGCGGTAAACCAGAAAATAGAACATTGCAGTAGTCCAGTCTAGAAGAGATAAATGCATGGATCAGGGTCTCAGCATCAGCCATAGACAGGATGGGACGAATGGGATTGTCAGACCCTTTCCCATTGCTAAAGTACTTAACACTGTTGCAGTTCACCTCCGCCTCCCAAGAACAATGCGGGTCCACCCGTCCTTCCATGTAAAGCCAGTCAGTACCAGCCCACTTTGCCCTCCTACCAGGCCCCCTCCTCCTCCTGGTTTATTCCATCTGCCATCTCCTCTCCTCTTTCAGCGGGGCCGTGGTGTCCAGTATCTTGTGGACTGGGAGGGGTATGGCCCGGAGGAGCGGTCATTGATCCCGCCCTGTTTCATCCTGGACCCCGGTCTTGTCCGGGACTTTCATCCCTCTCACCCTGATGCTCCTGGACAATTGGGTCGGCCCTTGGGGGAGGGGGGGTACTGTCAGGGTTTGGGATTCTGGGATGTCTCTTGGTGTTTTATTATGCAGTATTTTTGTTCTTATTTTGTTCTGTGTGGTATCTTCCTTGTCTATCATTTTCTGCTTGGGGTTTTCTATTACTGCCTCTATTGTCTGTCAACTGGTGCTTGGTGGTGGGCGTTTCCCTCTGCTCATTCCACTCCCACACCCTGGATCTTTCTCTCACACCTGTTCCTCATTGTCTGCTCATCACTTTCCGGTATTTAAACCTCACCTTGTCCACCTGTTCCCCACCAGATTGTTGTGCTTTTTTGCCTTTGCTTCCAGCCTTCCTCAGAGTCCTTGTTTTTATTCTCCTGCCTGTTTCCTCAACCTCACCTTTGCCTGAGGTTTTTGAAACTGTTGCTTATTCTGGGCTGCCAACCTGTGTACCGACCTCTGCAAGTATATTCACTAAAGCCTTTTAAACACTGAAATCTGGTGTTTGTGTCCAGTCATTTCTGGGTTCATATTCTGATATAATCTATTTTTATTTTTACCAAATAAATCCACAAAGTAATTTTTAAAAACATTGTAGCACTCACTCACACACACACACACACACACACACACACACACACACACACACACACACACACACACACACACACACACACACACTGTATATATTTAGATTTGTCAGTTACTGTATGTAAATATGCAGAGACTATTTATTTATTTATTACAAATTGTTAACATATAGCAAATTTCATATCCACAAATATAAATATGAATAAAACCTATGGTTTTAAATTCTGTCACACTTCAATTTGTAGCTTAAAAACTCCCAAAATAGAAAAGCTGTAAAACTCACAAATGTCTTTAAACATTTTCATTTATTAACTTCATGGTTTTGGTTGTGTTCTTTTAATTTGATCATAATTTAAAGCTTTTCTGCATTAAACTGTAAAATTCAGGAGGGAAAAAATTATTTTGTACATTATGACTTAAACTCCCCCTCTAGCTGCCACCTTATCGTGGTGGGGGAGTTTGCATACCCGGATGATCCTAGGAGCTATGTTGTCGGGGGCTTTGTGCTCCCTGTAGGGTCTCCCAAGGCAAACAGGTCCTAGGTGACGGGTCAGACTAAGGGCAGCTCAGAACCTCCATGACCAGTGAAAGATCAAGGACCGAGACGTCGCCCGGTATGGCGGAGCCGGGGTCCCACCCTGGAGCCAGGCCTGGGGTTGGGGCTCGCGCGTGAGCGCCTGGTGGTCGGGCCTTAGCCCATGGGGCCCAGCCAAGCTCAGCCCGAAGGAGCAACATGGGCCTGCCCTCTTGTGGGTTCACCACCTGCAGAGGGGGCCATGGGGGTCGGGTGCAAAGAGGATTGGGTGGCGGTTGAGGGCGGGTGGCCCGGCGGCCCGGTCCATGCTCACAGTCCCTGGCTGTTGGGATGTGGAATGTCACCTCATGGGGGGGCAAGGAGCCTGAGCTTGTGCGGGAGGTTGAGAGATACCGACTAGAGATAGTTGGGCTCACCTCCACGGACAGCATGGGCTATGGTACCCAACTCCTGGAGAGGGGCTGGATGCTTCATTTTTCTGGCGTTGCCCACGCAGAGAGGTGGAGAGCTGGGGTTGCATCGCTTATTTTTCCCCAGCTCAGTCGCCATGTGTTGGAGTTCACTCCGGTGAATGAGAGGGTCGCGTCCCTACACCTTCGGGTCGGGGACAGGTCTCTCACCGTTGTCTCGGCCTAAGGGCAGAGTGGCAGTGTAGAGTACCCAACCTTCCTGGAGTCCCTGGGAGGGGTACTAGATAGCGCTCCGACTGGGGACTCCATTGTTCTCCTGCGGGATTTCAACGCCCACGTGGGCAGCGACAGTGAGACCTGGAGGGGGTGATCGGGAAGCATGGCCTCCCCGATCTGAACACGAGTGGTGTTCAGTTGTTGGACTTCTGTGCTAGTCACAGTTTGTCTATCACAAACACCATGTTCGAGCACAAGGGTGTCCATAAGTGCACGTGGCACCAGGACACCCTCAGCCGGAGGTCGATGATCGACTTTGTAGTTGTATCATCTGACCTTCGGCCACGTGTCTCGGAAACTTGAGTAAAGAGAGGGGCAGAGCTGTCGACTGATCACCACCTGGTGGTGAGTTGGATCCGCTGGGAGGGGAGGAAGCCAGTCAGACCTGGCGGGCCCAAACGTATCGTGAGGGTCTGCTGGGACCGACTGGCGGAACCCTCTGTCAGGGAGGTCTTCAACTCCCACCTCCGGGAGAGCTTCTCCCAGATCCCGGGGGAGGTTGGAGACATGGAGTCCGAGTGGACCATGTTCTCCACCTCCATTGTTGATGCAGCCACTCATAGCTGTGGTTGCAAGGTCTCTGGTGCCTGTCACGGCGGCAATCCCCGAACCCGGTGGTGGACACCGGAAGTAAGGGATGCCGTCAAGCTGAAGAAGGAGTCCTACTTATCTTTGTTGGTAGGTGAGACCCCAGAGGCAGCTGACAGGTAGCGGCAGGCCAAGCGTGCCGCAGCCCGTGCGGTCGCAGAGGCAAAAACTCGGGTCTGGGAGGAGTTCGGGGAGGCTATGGAGGAGGACTATCGGTCGGCCTCGAAGAGATTCTGGCAAACCGTCCGACGCCTCAGGAGGTGGAAGCAGCTCTCCACCGGCACTGTTTACGGTGCGGGTGGGGAGCTGTTGACCCTGACTGGGAATGTTGTTGGGCGGTGGAGTACTTCGAGGATCTCCTCAATCCCATCGTCACGTCTTCCGAAGAGGAAGCAGAGACTGGGGACCCAGAGGCGGACTCATCCATTACCCAGGCAGAAGTCACCGAGGTGGTTAGAAAGCTCCTCGGTGGCAAGGCTCCTGGGGTGGATGAAGTCTGTCCTGAGTACCTTAAGTCTCTGGATGTTGTGGGACTGTCTTGGCTGACGCCTCTGCAACATCGCGTGGCAATCGGGGACAGTGCCTCTGGATTGGCAGAATGGGGTGGTGGTCCCTCTGTTTAAGAAGGGGGACCAGAGGGTGTGTTCCAACTATAGGGGGATCACGCTCCTCAGCCTCCCCGGTAAGGTCTATTCCAGAGTACTGGAGAGGAGAATTCGACCGATGGTCGAACCTCAGATTCAGGAGGAGCAGTGTGGTTTTCGTCCTGGTCACAGCACACTGGACCAGCTCTACACACTCCATCGGGTGCGCGAGGGTTCATGGGAGTTCGCCCTACCAGTCCACATGTGTTTTGTGGATCTGGAGAAGGCGTTCAACCGTGTCCCTCGGGGCGTCCTGTGGGGAGTACTCCGGGAGTACGGGGTCTGGGATCCTTTGCTAAGGGCTATTCGGTCCCTGTACGACCGCAGCAGGAGCTTGGTTCGCGTTGCCGGTAGTAAGTCAAACCTGTTTCCAGTACACGTTGGCCTCCGCCAGGGCTGCCCTTTGTCACCGGTTCTGTTCATTATTTTTATGGACAGAATTTCTAGGCACAGCCAGGGTGTAGAGGGGGTCTGGTTTGGGAACCACAGAATCTCGTCTCTGCTGTTTGCGGACGATGTGGCTCTGTTGGCTTCGTCAAATCAGGACCTTCAGCGTGCACTGGGGCAGTTTGCAGCCGAGTGTGAGGCGTCCGGGATGAAGATCAGCACCTCCAAATCCGAGGCCATGGTTCTCGACCGGAAAAAGGTGCTTTGCCCTCTTCAGGTCGGTGGAGTGTCCTTGCCTCAAGTGGAGGAGTTTAAGTATCTCGGGGTCTTGTTCACGAGTGAGGGACGGATGGAGCGTGAGATCGATAGATGGATCGGTGCAGCGTCTGCAGTGATGCGGTCGCTGTATCGGACCGTCGTGGTGAAGAGAGAGCTGAGTAGGGGGCAAGGCTGTCGATTTACCGATCGATCTACGTTCCGATCCTCACCTATGGTCATGAGATTTGGCTCATGACCGAAAGAACGAGATCGCAGGTACAAGCGGCCGAGATGAAGTTTCACACACACACACACACACACACACACACACACACACACACACACACACACACACACACACACACACACACACACACACACACACACACACACACAATCGATTTCTGTTTAATCCACTAGATGGTGGATGCAGCCTCCATCTTTCTTAGTGTTATTCCGTGTCGTCAGGCTTCAGATTAACACACACACACACACACACACACACACACACACACACACACACACACACACACACACACACACACACACAATCGATTTCTGTTTAATCCACTAGATGGTGGATGCAGCCTCCATCTTTCTTAGTGTTATTCCGTGTCGTCAGGCTTCAGATTAAATAGAAATAGATGATTTGCTGACTTAAACTTGGGTTAAAGTGATCTGAAAATGATGTTTTTTGCAGCGTTCGGGTGTTACGACAAGCTGACAAAGGATTATCTGCTGGTTAAATAAAGGTGTTAAATAAATAAAAAAATTAAAAAAATTAAAAATAAACTGTGTGTATTATATGTAATATTAATGATGTGGGTAAATGACTAAAATTGCTGAATAAAGGTTAGAAAATTATTTTTTGTGTGCATTTGTATCCTGTAAAGTAGTGACTTCAGCTTTACTGCCTGAATGTTTTGTCGTGGTAAATATTGCACCATTCGCTTAGTAATACACTCACTTTCATAAATCTCAATTTATCCCTTTTTAATTAGCCTCTGGTTTTAATTCACATCAGGTTCTTCATCCTGAGATATTCTGTTAGAGCAAATTCATAGAATAGAAATGTTTTTTCTCTCAGTTTGCTGGGTCAAATGACAGTCGCTTTGACTTTGTATCTTCTACTAATATAAGAATATACACAAGATTCATTTCTCTGTGATATACTGAATATTCCAGTCTAGTGCTTTCAGATTTCTTTCAGCTTGGTCCAGAAATGACTGAAGCTCACTTTCACCCTGGCTGGTGTGGCTGTTTCATTTATTTATTTATTTTATTTGATACGTGCAAAGCTCGCTCATGGTACAGGGAGTCCTAAACAGGAAGTGCCATATTTTGAATCCACAGTAAAACAGGAAATGTTCAAATGTCAAACACTTCCTGGATTGACAGATGAGATCCCATGGAGTCTTGCGTTAACTCAGTGGTAAGTTCACACTCAAACAGGAAGTGCCAAATTTTCTGTCACAGTGAAACAGGAAATGTTAAATGTCAAACACTTCCTGGCATGGGTGGAGCTAGAGTGGAGGCCGGGGTTTCACTGGATTCCCCTGAAATCTGACTGGACACAGATGATTGACATGTCACGGCACCACATGTCTGGTTGAAAGAACTGCATTTTCAAATCAGTGAGTCACATTGACTGCTAGGTTCCTCCTGTCCAGTAGTTGGTGCTGTGTACCACAAAAAGTTCTAATTCACCTTGGTAGAAGAAGAAAAATGTTTGCTCCAGATTTGAACTGAACACGTCGTTTGAACTATGGACGTCTAATCACACCAAACTTATATTGGTGAGTAAACGAGTGTAGTTTATGCCAGAAATGAGGTCCAGGTTGTTAAAAGCAACCATTTCTCCTTTAATTTGGGTTGCCTTATATACACATGTTTAAGCTAACAGACAGCAGCTGGTTCATGCTTGATTGGCGTATTATTATTAGACCCCATTCCTACCAGGCTGCTCAAGGAAGCCCTACCATTAATTAATGCTTCGATCTTAAATATGATCAATCTATCTTTATTAGTTGGCTATGTACCACAGGCTTTTAAGTTGGCAGTAATTAAACCATTACTTAAAAAGCCATCACTTGACCCAGCTATCTTAGCTAATTATAGGCCAATCTCCAACCTTCCTTTTCTCTCAAAAATTCTTGAAAGGGTAGTTGTAAAACAGCTAACTGATCATCTGCAGAGGAATGGTCTATTTGAAGAGTTTCAGTCAGGTTTTAGAATTCATCATAGTACAGAAACAGCATTAGTGAAGGTTACAAATGATCTTCTTATGGCCTCAGACAGTGGACTCATCTCTGTGCTTGTTCTGTTAGACCTCAGTGCTGCTTTTGATACTGTTGACCATAAAATTTTATTACAGAGATTAGAGCATGCCATAGGTATTAAAGGCACTGCGCTGCGGTGGTTTGAATCATATTTCTCTAATAGATTACAATTTGTTTATGTAAATGGGGAGTCTTCTTCACAGACTAAGGTTAATTATGGAGTTCCACAAGGTTCTGTGCTAGGACCAATTTTATTCACTTTATACATGCTTCCCTTAGGCAGTATTATTAGACAGCATTGCTTAAATTTTCATTGTTACGCAGATGATACTCAGCTTTATCTATCCATGAAGCCAGAGGACACACACCAATTAGCTAAACTGCAGGATTGTCTTACAGACATAAAGACATGGATGACCTCTAATTTCCTGCTTTTAAACTCAGATAAAACTGAAGTTATTGTACTTGGCCCCACAAATCTTAGAAACGTGTCTAACCAGATCCTTACTCTGGATGGCATTACCCTGACCTCTAGTAATACTGTGAGAAATCTTGGAGTCATTTTTGATCAGGATATGTCATTCAATGCACATATTAAGCAAATATGTAGGACTGCTTTTTTGCATTTGCGCAATATCTCTAAAATTAGAAAGGTCTTGTCTCAGAGTGATGCTGAAAAACTAATTCATGCATTTATTTCCTCTAGGCTGGACTATTGTAATTCATTATTATCAGGTTGTCCTAAAAGTTCCCTGAAAAGCCTTCAGTTAATTCAAAATGCTGCAGCTAGAGTACTGACAGGGACTAGAAGGAGAGAGCATATCTCACCCATATTGGCCTCTCTTCATTGGCTTCCTGTTAATTCTAGAATAGAATTTAAAATTCTTCTTCTTACTTATAAGGTTTTGAATAATCAGGTCCCATCTTATCTTAGGGACCTCGTAGTACCATATCACCCCAATAGAGCGCTTCGCTCTCAGACTGCAGGCTTACTTGTAGTTCCTAGGGTTTGTAAGAGTAGAATGGGAGGCAGAGCCTTCAGCTTTCAGGCTCCTCTCCTGTGGAACCAGCTCCCAATTCAGATCAGGGAGACAGACATCCTCTCTACTTTTAAGATTAGGCTTAAAACTTTCCTTTTTGCTAAAGCTTATAGTTAGGGCTGGATCAGGTGACCCTGAACCATCCCTTAGTTATGCTGCTATAGACTTAGACTGCTGGGGGGTTCCCATGATGCACTGTTTCTTTCTCTTTTTGCTCTGTATGCACCACTCTGCATTTAATCATTAGTGATCGATCTCTGCTCCCCTCCACAGCATGTCTTTTTCCTGGTTCTCTCCCTCAGCCCCAACCAGTCCCAGCAGAAGACTGCCCCTCCCTGAGCCTGGTTCTGCTGGAGGTTTCGTCCTGTTAAAAGGGAGTTTTTCCTTCCCACTGTAGCCAAGTGCTTGCTCACAGGGGGTCGTTTTGACCGTTGGGGTTTTACATAATTATTGTATGGCCTTGCCTTACAATATAAAGCGCCTTGGGGCAACTGTTTGTTGTGATTTGGCGCTATATAAATAAAACTGAATGACTGATTGATATTAGTGGAGCAGATAACTGAATCAATCAGCACAAATACAGCTTAGACACTTAAAAAAAAAAACTGACTGGCCACTTGAATTTTCAATAGGCGGCCTGGTGGGGGTCAACTGAAGAATTATACAGGGGTCAAAATTTAAAAATGCTCCAGTCAAATTGAAAACTACGTAACGTTACTTGTCTGATTATAAAAATTCCAAAACGTAACGTTACTTGTCTGATTATAAAAATTCCAAAAAGGTATAGTTTGGACTGTCTATGACTGAATGTTATGGAGTTTTGGGGTACAAAATGGCAAGAATGGTGACAAAGGTCAATTTCAGTTTGTACAGGGGTCAAAAGTTAAAGAATTGCTCTAATTTTGGTAAAACGTGATGCAAATTCTTGGTTGAGTTAATAAATGGAATAGTTTTGACAGTGCTGTTTTTTTCATGAGTGTTTTGGTTTTGTTTGCATTCACTTCATATTATTTAAGTGGGTCCTGTCTTGGTCTTAGGTTATGTTTTGTCTTTCAGAGATGCCTTGGTTCTGCTGCCCCCTTCTGTTTAGTTTAGGTTATCACATGGATATTCTGATTCCTCCAGCTGCAGCTCTTCCCAGGTGCTTCTCATTTAGCCAGGTTATTTAAACCTCTTCAGTTTGTTCTTCCTTGGAGGTCCATTGTTTGTTTGCCTTTGTGCGTGAGAGGTGGTGTGTATTATGCTGGTTTTTGTTTTCTAGTATTTTCTTGTCAAGTTTTGTGTGCAGTTTATTCTCTTGGACTTTAAGTATTTTGGTAATTTGTTTTCACTTCTGCAGCTCCTGGGTTTTTCCTTTACTCTGTTCTCAGAGCTGAATTGTATTTTTGGTTTAACTTTCCCCACCTCTGTTGCATTTTGAATTCCAAGGTATTTTTGTTCTATCCTTCCCCTCACTTGTTTTTGTGTATACTGGACACTGTATAATTATTAAATCTTGGCTGTTTGTGGAACTTACTTCTTGGGTTTGACTGTCCTTGCATATTGGGATTCTCATCTGCCTCGTCCTGGCTCCAAATCGTAACATCAACTTGATATAAATTAATTAAAAATCTAAAATCCAGTTTCCTGATAAAGTGGTGTAGAGGAGGATTTTCTTCAAAAGACCTGAAAGTTCAGCTACAATTTGACAGAAAGTACATTTGAGATGAAAGACTAGATTTGATGTTTTGGTGAAAGAAACTTTTATATTTCTTCATAATTGATGTAAATAAAGTCCAAGACATATTCAGTAACTTGGAAATGTTCATGTTTCCATCCCCTGACTTGTCTGAAGAAAACTGGCAATAAAACTGATTATTATTTACAGGTTTTAGAGATTTGCTTTCACTTTGTTTGTTTGTTTGTTTTTTTTGTATTTAAAATGGCATAAACAAATTAAAATGTGTGAAATTCCAAGTGTTCCAATACTTTTGGAGGGCACAGTATCCTAACCTTATGATGAGTGCAAAATGAGTGTGGTATTATTACTGTTTGGTTTAAGAAGGTTTAATTTTCACTGTTGCTGCACTTTGTGTCAAATCATAGTCATATCATATTGATATGAAAATATTGGCATACGATAATTTAGCCATATTGTACAGACCGACTGTCAACTAGCTGAAAACTTTGAATATTAATTTACATCTACGAGGTCTATTAGAAAAGTATCCGACCTTATTGGGTGATTCTTTAACTACGGGCACTATTGGCCTTGTAAATGTAATTTCCACCACACCATTGCCTTACAATATAAAGCGCCTTGGGGCAACTGTTTGTTGTGATTTGGCGCTATATACATGTGCTCTGATGTCACTGTTTATCTCCATAGAAACTACCCAAACAATCTTTCATACAAACTGTTTAAAGGGACATTACAGTGTTGTTGTGGAAATTATGGCAATAGTGTGGGACAACTACATTTTGTTTAAAAAAAAATCACAACAGTTGTATGACATTGAATACCCCAATTATGTTTTGATTATTTTACTGATATTTTATTCAGAGATATTTTAAAACATTAGAAAAAACGTTTCTTTACCATTCATTTTTATCATTGAAGATCAAAAGTCTGGGTGTGGGACAAGCACAAAACGGCAATATTTGCATATAATGATGCTGAAAAAAGGTGAAAATGTCATCATAGACTACTAGAACAAATTTCTTAACACACTTTCATTGTAAAGATGACTATAAAAGTGTGAAATTTCCCCTTTTTTCTGTTTTTCATACAATATGATCAAAGGACATAAGTGCCCGTAGTCTAAGAATCATATGGATTTGAATCACGTGTGATTGCGTCAGACAAGCTTGAACCCTCGTGCGCATGCATGAGTTTTTCCACGCCTGTCGGTTACGTCATTCGCCTGTGAGCAGGCTTTGAGTGAGGAGTGGTCCACCTCCTCGGCAGATTTTCATTGTCAGGAAATGGCGGAATGATTTGGGCTTTTTTTCCATCAGAATTTTTTTAGAAACTGTCAGAGACTGGCAGCTGGAAACCATTAGAAAAATTTATCTGGCTTTCGGTGAAAATTTTACGGGCTTCATAGAGAATAAGGACTGTTACTACAGCTTTAAGGACTCTCGGCGCGCCACGCTCCGTGCCGCCATCGAGAGCCACAAACCACCGGATCATTTCTAAACGGATGGCTCTGTGGAGCCGGACCGTCGTGTGCACTTTCTCTGGTTATCACAAGAGCTGGACATCAGCCATTTTCCGGCAGATTTCACTTTTAACAAGAGATTTTGTCATGGAAAGCTGAGCGGAGGCTTCGCGCGTCACGACCGATTTGCTGATGGAGCGAGACAAAGGAACACCTCCGTTTTGGTCTCACAGGACAGCTTTGAGATGGTGTTCAGACAGCTGTCGGTGGTTTTTCCATCGAGTGATTATCCGAGAAATTGTGGATGTGCCTGGACATGCCAGAACATGTCCCGTGAGGCTTCATCACAGCGTTGCTTTGCGCTATGCAGCACCGCCGTGACGCGTGGAATTCCTCCTCTGTCTCAATGTGCCGAAAAGTGCTGATGTCCACGTCTTTTCACAATTCCTGTGCTAGTCAGACGACGTCCCGGATAAAACACAGCGTCCAGTTTGGAAATGAACTGCACATTCCACTGTTACAGGAGTTTTTGTCATGGAAAGAGGAGTGGAGGCTTCGCGCGTCACGGCGGTGCCGCATGGCGCACAGCAACGCTGTGATGAAGCCTCACGGGACATGTTCTGGCATGTCCAGGTACATCCACAACAGCAACGCTGTGATGAAGCCTCACGGGACATGTTCTGGCATGTCCAGGCACATCCACAATTTCTCGGGTAATCACTCGATGGAAAAACCACCGACAGCTGTTTGAACGCCATCTCAAAGCCGTCCTGTGAGACCAAAACGGAGGTGGTTTTGTCTCGCTCCATCAGCAAATCGGTCGTGACGCGCGAAGCCTCCGCTCGGCTTTCCATGACAAAATCTCTTGTTAAAAGTGAAATCTGATGGAAAATGGTTGATGTCCAGCTCTTGTGATAACCAGAGAAATGGCACATGATGGTCACGGATCCAGACGGATCCGTGACACGAATCACCGAAAGCCAGATACATTTTTCTAATGGTTTCCAGCTGCCAGTCTCTAACAGTTTCTGAAAAAATTCTGATGGAAAAAAAAGCCAAATCATTCTGCCATTTCCTGACAATGAAACAACGATGAGGGGGTGGACCACTCCTCACTCAAAGCCTGCTCACAGGCGAATGATGCAACCGACAGGCATGGAAAAACTCACGCATGCGCACGAGGGTTCAAGCTTGTCTGACGCAATCACATGTGATTCAAATCCATATGGTTTTTGAAAAAAATAAGGTCGGATACTTTTCTAATAGACCTCGTATGTTTAAAAAAATGCTTAAAGTGGCAGGAAGTTAAGAGGACTGTAATTAGAGGGTTATCTGAAAAGCAAAGAAAGAAAAATGCTTAAAAAGGTGGGGAGTCTGAAGCTGAAAGATTTTTGCCATGCTAATGCTCCCCCGAAGCATTTACTCAAAATAAAGTCTGAAGGACCTAAATGACATGGTGAGATGCTGATAAGCTTTGCTCGTTCATGTCCGTAACATATGCATATTATTTTTGCGGAGAAGTGCTCTGTAAAAGCAGCACTGCAGGTGGGTTAAGAGCCGTCTTTAATCTTAATATGAAGCAACCGGGTGAAGCTCTTACTTTCACCCCTGATTATTGCCCATCTTTAACTTTATCATGAAATTAATTGAGAATCAGATCTGGTGTCGTGGCAGACACAGTGTGTTTGACAAACTGATGGTATTATTTTTCTATTTTGGGACAAACAAATTAATTCAAGTCTATGATATAAACAGTCTGATCCTCTCCTGTAATTGTTTTAGAAATAGTGGCTGAACAAATGTCAATCAATTCAATCAATCAATTTTATTTATATAGCGCCAAATCACAACAAACAGTTGCCCCAAGGCGCTTTATATTGTAAGGCAAAGCCATACAATAATTACAGAAAAACCCCAACGCTCAAAACGACCCCCTGTGAGCAAGCACTTGGCGACAGTGGGAAGGAAAAACTCCCTTTTAACAGGAAGAAACCTCCAGCAGAACCAGGCTCAGGGAGGGGCAGTCTTCTGCTGGGACTGGTTGGGGCTGAGGGAGAGAACCAGGAAAAAGACATGCTGTGGAGGGGAGCAGAGATCAATCACTAATGATTTAAATGCAGAGTGGTGCATACAGAGCAAAAAGAGAAAGAAACACTCAGTGCATGTGGGACTGAGTTTGAATAAATGTAACACAGAAAATGCAGATTGATGGAGAAACTCTCTTAAAAACATTGATCATGTCCACAATGATTTCTAGTGATGCCTGTTTGTTGTACGCTAACCAAGATGGCAGCGCTCTGGCAAAAGCCAGTGAATGAGCAGATCAACACGGTTCTCCATCTAGTGAGTAAATAGAAATCGATGACACACACACAATCAAAAACCTGCTTATTTTGGATCTGCCCCTGACCAAGGCAGCATCTCTATATCTGGAGTTGGTCCCTGGGTGATGGACTGTGGCTACACACTGCCCCTAGTGGTTGGATTGTGTCTAAGTATAGGTTAAATGCAGAGGACAAATTTGTTGTATGTAACGACAATAAAGTTTCTATTCCGGGGTGGACAACGAGGGCCAAGGCACTGCAGGTTTTCTTTGCTACCAATTAGCTCAGGTTGGTGATGAACTTCTCCCCTGAACATAAACACCTGATCATCAATGAAGCCACCTGCTGAGGTGACTGGCAGCAAAGAAAACCTGCAGTGTCTCGGCCCTTCATGGCACATGATTGCCCACCCTTGTTCTATTCACTGCACCCACAAAACTATGAAACCACTGAGTTTTGGATGGTAGCTACCCAGGCAGACGTGGGCTCCAAACACACTTTAAACAAGAGTGCTCACAGTATCCAACACTGGCAAATGCTGCTTTGGTACAAGTGCTTGCTACATTCTGAAATCAACTGTCAGAATGCAGACACCAACCCATGAAACTGACAGGTTCTACATTTATTAATCAAGGGCCATAACTCTGCCAAAATGGGCACAAATGGAATAATGTGCTTTTTACCAGCCTATAACAAAGACTTGTACACCAAGTTTCACAAAAGTCCTCCTAAAAGTGTGAGAGGTGTTGATTTCAGAACACTTATACCCTTTTTGGGATGGATGGACAGACAGGAAACTACCACAACATAATCCCACTTTGGACCTTCAGCCATTGTGGGATAAAAAGTGAAACACGGACACCCCCTTGGCCTCTCAAGTTGCTGGTATCCTCAACTCTGAGGTACCAGAGAAGTGTGTCCCATGGTCAAAATGCTGTCACAGAGTCTCCTCACATTGCCAGTGATACTCATCTGAATGTACATAAGTAACTGCTCATTTGATACAAAGTAATTCCAGTGGTACCCCAGACCAGCATCCTCCATAGGGACTTGGTACCAAAGATCACTCAGATCACTGGTTAAGTCCAACACAGGAAGCACCAAAACCTAAAAGTCTTGAACCTTCCTCTTTCAACAAAGGTATCAGCATTGCCAAACAACTCCATCCACAGACCTCATAACTCTGGAAGATCTTCCCATTTATCTTTCATCTTCAAAGTCAGAGGGCAACCGCACCAAACACGGTATGAAACTCATTATTTTCATTTGTACGTATGTACTCCTAAAAGGTGTCCTCCACATTTAATCCATTATATTTCATAGTTAGACACACAATCCAACCACTATGAGCGCTGGGCAGCCACAGTCCACTCCAGGTCTACAGACACTACCTTGCCTCCATGTTCTGCTGCATCTCATTTATTTATAGCACATGCAAGGACCATGAGCACCAGTTATGTGCACACCTGCATATACGAGCATGTTTTTTTTTCTTGACTGGGGGAGGAAACCGGAGTACCCAGAGCAAACCTGCACAGACTTTGAGAGAATGTGCAAACTCCACAAAGAAAGGACCTCAGCACTGCTGGAATCAAACCTGTGGCCACCTTGCTGCTAACCACTATGCCACCATGCTGCATCACACTTTGATTCAGTGAGCACCTGCAGACTTGAATGTGGTTGTTGCTTATGGCTGCGACATCAGCCTGTTCCAGTTGCTGAGCGGTAAGTGATTAGGGCTGAATCCTGCTCAGAATAATTCTTACCAGCACTGGTCCTGGCACAGAGAGGAGGGTAACACCCCTGAAGGTGTTGCAATCAAGGCAGTCACCTATTCCTTCTCAGAGTGGGCCAACAGGTCCTTCCTCCCCTTCCATAGGGATGATACCCGTCTCCCAGACTGAAACAAAGCCTGTTGCTAATGCCAGGAGAACAGCACTGCCACCTGCCTGGAGGAGTTCAGCTAAGACATTGCAGAGCCCTGGAGCGTTCCCTGCCCTCCGCTGCCTGCCTTTGCAAACTCGGTTGCACTTGGCTGGAGCATCAGCCAGTAGAACCCTGGCACCAGAGAGTAGCAACATGATGAGCCAAAAAAAAAAAAATATCGGTCATGTGACTCCTGTTGCCATCTTGGGTTCAAAATAGTGTTCACTGTTAATCAGCTATTTAATTTATTTATTCGCTGAAAATGCTGGGTTGTTGTGCCTTTGGAGGCCTGCTGGCCTCCGTTACACAAAAACACCTTTTCTACACACAAGTCTGTCACAGCCCACATTCTTAGCACCTACACAGCCAGAAATTTCTACCAACCCCTGCACTACAACTCAGTGGAATCTTTGCCAAATTTCATGGTTTGACTGTGGGACAACACCCACATTCAGTTTGGACGAACCTTTTTGTCTGCAAGTCCTTCAGCCAGACATTTTGCAAACTCTAATGGAACCATCTGATTTTCAAGGTTTTTTCAAGGCTATAGATTAAGTGTAGGACACTGGTCAGATGCAGTCTGCAGGACTTCACCTGAGTACTTGTTGAAGCAACAACAAGACTGTCAGAGTTCATAACCTGGGAACACGTAGACCCCACAGTTCTGCAAAAGTCTCCAGCATCGTCCTTCTCTGGATGTTTAAATTAGGATGCTGAGGAGCACTGAGCCGTTTTCTCTACAGTTACCTGATCCACCAGGACCAAGAGCCAGCCTGGTTAGTGCCAGGGGTGCATCAAAATCAACCTTAACCAGAAATCATGATTTCAATTAAATTGGTAGAATATTGAGCCTTGGGACAAAGAAGACTTGGAATAAATTTTGATGCAGAGCCAGATGACTGAACTTTGATCTTGGATCTGATGATGCCCTTAATCTTTAACATCTCATTCTGATTCCTTGGATCCTGCACCTAGGATTTAGCTCAGCATTCAGGATCAAAGGTCAGGATCCACTACTTGATTCTAATAACTCTGCATCAAAGCAATCAGAATCAAAGTTCAGCAATCAGGATTTTAGCTCAGGATCAAAGGTGACTGATCATGGTGAAATGCCACCAATGAGGTGCAAAGATCCAGCTCAAAAGGTACTTATCAGAATGAAGATCAGTGATTAGGATCAAACACCAGTGATCGGGATCAGTGTTTAGCGGTAAGGATCAAAGGTAAGTCAGGTCAATCACAGATCAGTGATCAGGAACAAAGACCAGCATTAAGATCACAGGTCAGCAATAGGAAACAAAGTAAGCAACCAGGAAGTCAGAATACTGTAACATTCTTCATCTGTTTTCTACAGAGATCTAAAGAATGACAGTGAAAAAGAAAGCGATGGAAGGAAACAGACGACACTTGGATCTTGGCTGTGGTCTGCACTCTGGGGGCCGTTCCACTTACACGTCCTTTAATACCTCACATCAGTACTTTATTCAGAGTGATGCCACCTGGTGGCCTGGTGGGCCCTTTGCGGTGTTTGGGAGCTCGGCCTGCATCTTCACGGGTTGAAGGCGTACTCGGCTTTGTGGTGCAAGATCAGCTTGTTGTTGGCGAAGTAGAAACTGTCAGATCGAGTCTCGAAGGGGCTGGCAATCATTTCATCAACTGAGCCGAAAAGCAAATAACAGAAACACGGAGACAACATGTTCAAATGCAACCGAGCAAGACAAAAACAAACATTTAAAGCACATTTTAATCCTAAATGTTGGAAAGACATTCAGTCAACAACGTCCCCAACACAGGTCCTCTGCACGTCCCAGCACTCTGCTGCCTGACCGCCGAGATTTTAATGAGTTATTTATTGACAGATGGTGATTAGGTCTCAGTGAATCATCGTCTAATGGGTCTGAACCAAAACCTCATTTACCCACCGTACACACGCACACATCTGTGCTTAAATCACGAGTATGAACAGTTAAAAGTTTAAAACAGACATGCCACCGAGTTGGTGTCAAAATGTAAAAAAGACATCTGTGTGAAGTAAACAGCAGCTTCTGGCCTCAGTGACGAGCAGCTGGAGCTCCATCTGCTGCTTTAAGACAGGAAGCAAATAGTTTCAGTCCTGCAGTTTTATACTGAAATGGTCCCACATTATGTTCGCTGCTCAAAGAGACATTTCAATCGAGTGAAGACGTTATCAGGAACTGTGGTGACGTGGCACAGCAGGCAGGTGGACATATTAGCATACTCATAACTCAGAGGTAGGATTTAGAAAAATGTTTTGTCAAAAAATAGGCTATGGTCGATACACGGGATGTCAGACAAAACAGGTGAAGGTACAGGCAGCCATGAGGCGGTGGAGTGGTCAGTGATGAGCAGAGTTCCAGCACGGGGGAAACAGGTATACAGGAGGTAGCAAAAACGGAATCAAAAGTAAAGCGGGGTTCAAGCAAGAAGAAGCAGGTTAACAGGCTCCGACAACAGGTGAGGTCAAATCAGGCGAGGGTCGTACACGGCAAGGAAACAGAGTATGACAAAAAAATGTGAGGCTTGGAACAAGGCAGGATGCACAATGAACAAGCAGTGCACAGAGCACAACATGGGGCTTAAAGACAGAGAGTAATCAGTGAGTGATGGGAAGCAGGTGCAGGGAGGAAGGCGTGGCCAGACGAGACGAGTGGAGTGGCAGGTGGGTGTGTCAAACACAAGCAGCAATAACAGAAATATGACAGTGACAACACAAATCCTAAACACCTAAGAAATAAAGACACCTAAAATCAAACAGTGAGAGGAACACAAAGTAAATCAATGACGGGACTGAAGAAGATAAATAGAAAAATAGATAATCCTTAAAACCTAATGTGATAAAACAGAATGACTAAGCAACAAGAAAATAAAAAGCAGAGACTAACTACAACAGAACTCACTGTGTAGAAAAAGTATAACATAATAGAACCTGTGATTAGTTGTTTCAGATGAGTATCCGGTACGGATATAAAGCATTTTTGATGAGTACGAACATGATCCGAGTAAAACTTGTCAATATCTGTGCTCGTGCTGAAGGAAAATTCTCATTGGCTAACTGACTGTCTTCACACTCTGTGATTGGCCAGTCACACACAACGCCTGCCCCTCCCTACACAGACACATTTGTCTGCAGCCTCTCACACACATACACACACACACACACACACATACACACACACACACACACACACACACACACACACACACACAGACAGACAGGATCTCTCTCTCTCTCTCTCTCTCTTCAATTCACCTCTGTTTTGGTTTAGTATTTAAAGTTACTTGGTGAACTTGTTTCATATCGTACGCGGTGCATTTGACAAGATGAGCAGAAAACAGCTCGTCTTGTCGGTCACTGCCTCCACTCCGGTCGGGTTTTTTTTTTATGCGTTTGTTTGCTGGCTGGTGATATAAAGTCAGTTGGAAAACTTTGTTCGTACTGAACGCGGTGCTTTTGAGAAGAACACAGTGAACAAGGCTGAGATATTATTTCCCTGTTTACCATCACTGGATGTTTGCATGAATCACCAAGTTCACACAGATCATTAAAAAATAGTCTTAGAACAACCTCTCTGTCTACCTCTCACTCAGTCACTGTCTCACACACATGCACACAGACACATGCACGCAAACACTTTAATTAAAATGCCAAGAACATTAGGTAGTAAAAATAAATAATTGAAAAAAAAAAATCACAGTTTGAGCGTAAAATTTAAAAAATAAATAAATAAAAAAGAAAGTTGTGTTGAGTATGACAACTCTTGTTCATGCAAATTTAGTTCATAATTTCCTACTACACTGAATCTCAATTCTGAGGCTGTTCTGTTATTCATTCATACACTTAAGAATATTCATGTTCTGAGTTTATAAAAAACTTGTTCTGTAAATAGTTCTCTTACTTTTGTGATCAAAATCATTGATTTGAATCTCAATTTTGAGGCTGTTCTGTTAATAGTTTTCAAATAAACAATAAATATAGCAACTTCTGATCAATCCATATCAATTTCAGACTTAAAAAATGTACAGATGTAAGTCCCACCCTTTTATGGCTAAACCACGCCCACTTTTGGTTTAGGCCCCGCCCACTCTGGGTACAGATACAGATATTTTAGATGGCTGAACAGATACAGATAGAGATAGTGGTGTACTCGCCCATCCCTACCTGTGATTAAAGTGGAAAAACAGAATATAAACACTCAGGGATGGACAGAAGGATAAAGAGAGGGAAAAAGACTGGGGGCAAAACATGACTCAGTGCAGGACCAGGACCAAAAAATGACATACGTCATAGGAGTTCAAAGGGTTCTGTGACAACCGTAATGATAAATAATTGTCTGCTTATTAGTTATCTTATGTATTAATTAAGTTTTATGTTTGTTCTTCGGGTGAGCTTGTTAAAGTTTGGCAAAATAATGGCCATAAGTGGTTGTCTTAAAAAAAAGAAAAAAAAAAAAAAGAAAGAAAAGCTAATATGACACCGTGAGTGAACGGTCATTATGAATGTCTGGGTTTAAAACTAACAGTAGACTGATCTGTATTACTGGACGTATCTACATCAGAGATATTTTCCTGCATAGTGAGGCACATGGGAGATATTTATTAATCCAGACATAGCGGCAGGTGTCACACTAAGGGGCTTCAGTTTGTTTTTGTGGGTTTACCTGAAAAATGGATATTTTACAGACTTTCTGCTGCCAGATGTGTGGCAGTGACCATCTGACATGTAAAAATATGTATCGTCTGCATACAGACTGCAGTACTCCTGTTCAACAGCTCACTAAAGCAGGTATCAGTCAGTCAATCATTTGGCAGAAACTCAGTGCAGGTGGATGTGAGGATGAGGACCCAAAAGATGCTCAAAAATAGGAACCGAGAAGAAAGGTGACGGAAGTGAATCAGATGGACCAGATCAAGTTTTTAACCAACTGCAGATCTTAAATTTTTAACTTCAACCATCATCAAGCTGGGCAGAGGTCCAGAAAAGAAGGACCACCCAGAGAGCAGAGAGCGGATATACTCAGCTAAAATGATCTGAAATGGTCTAAAATGGAACCAAAAGCAGAAAGAGGTTAAAGAAAATAGAAACCCACCATTCAAATGGATCAAAAGATCAAACAACAAAAGAAAGGATCAAAGAACAGACAGAATGACACAGACCCAGACAATGATCAGCTCCAGGTGGCCCTGGTGGGTGCCCCTATACTGTCCTTTTCCGCCTTGTTTCTCCTGGAGCTCTGCATCTTGGACCCATTTCCATCAAGCTGCATGCAATCAGCCCTGTGGCTTCTGACGTGCCAGAGTGGTCCACGTCATATGGTAAGGTTCTGTACTCTTGTCTTGGCCCAACACACCAGCCACAGTAATGACCAGATATTTAGCTGTGATCTGGGTCTCTGTGTGTGGATGGTTGTGTCTTTGTGGCCGTCACCACAATTCAGTTTTGGGTGTTCTAAAAGGTATCAAGACTCTGGTGTCCTAGATTAGGGTATGGATGCTCACTAAGTAGACAACAGACTGTTTGCTGTCACTGTTTGTTCATCTGTGGTTGTTTGTGTCATGTTCTGTGGTTGTTTGTGTCATGTTCTGTGGTTGCTCTTTTCATCTGCCATGTTTAAGTATTGTGTCTTCCCTGTCTCTTGGTGCTGGGTGGTGGGCGTGGCACAGTCTGGACCACGCCCACTTCTGGATCCTTCCACACAGGTGTTTCCTATCAGCAGCTCATCACCAAGGAGTATTTAAGCTTCACTGGTTGCACTTGTGATTCGCCTGATCGTTGCGCCTTGTGCCTTCGCTTCTAGCTCTGAGTTGTGTGTTTTTCCAAGTCCTGTTACCACGTAGTGTATCTGACCACCTGCCTGTTTGTACTGACCACGCTTTTTGCCTGATGATCCTGATCTGTTTGCTGCCTTATTGTGTACCGGACCCCACTGAGTAACTCAGTAAATGCCTTTCTAAACGAGAGCTATTGTGTCGAGTCCTGCACTTGTGTCCAGCCGTTTCTGTCTGACGCTCCTGATAGTTTGTCCTGGTATGTTGTGTTATTGGGGCCCCGTGTCCTCGGTGTCTCACTTCACAGTTATTGTCTTCACCACTTGTCTCTCGTTCTTGTCTGTCTTCGTGTTGTTTTCCTGAAAGAAGTTGTCGGTTGGCTTTGAGTAGGATGTTGTAGGCTGATCGGGAAGAGCAGATGGGGGGTCTCACACACACACACACATACACACACCACATTCACTGATGCACTACATACCTTCTGTCTTGCAAAAATAAATTGCATATATGTGTATTAATGTTCATAAATGGTTCTGCCAGTGTGGCTTTTACCATCAAGATATATACAAAAAATGAAACTCAAACAGTGTTCATACAACTAAATATGAGTTCAGTCATTCACAGGAAATAGAAATCTACAAGCATGTTTCACTTCATACAGTAAATGTTGGAGTTTGTAAAGAAAAACACACCCTGATATTTTTATGAACAGCCTCATATTCATTTATATTCAGTTTCTGTCAATTAATAAATCTGAGTCATTATTCTTCATGTTTTGTTTTGTAATAGAATTTACACTGTGGACCATACTCGGACTGATAATCTGTGATTTTGGGCATTTGCCCGGTGGGCCGCTGCATGTTTAGATGTGCGTGGGCCGGCCCTCCCATATTTACGAGGTCTATTAGAAAAGTATCCGACCTTATTATTTTTTTCAAAAACCATATGGATTTGAATCACGTGTGATTACATCAGACATGCTTGAACCCTCGTGGGCATGCGAGAGTTTTTTCACGCCTGTCGGTTACGTCATTCGCCTGTGGGCAGTCTTTGAGTGCGGAGTCGCCCACCCTCTCGTTGATTTTTTCATTGTTTAGGAATGGCTCAGACCGCTGCTTTTTTTGATCAAAATTTTTTCAAAACTGTAAGGCACAACTGAGTGGACACCATTCGATAAATTCAGCTGGTTTTCGGTAAAAATTTTAACGGCTGATGAGAGATTTTGGTCTGGTAGTGTCGCCGTAAGGACGGCCCACGGCGCCTGACGGCGATCTGCGCTTCGAGGCGGCAGCGTCTCACCGTTTCAAGTTGAAAACTTCCACATTTCAGGCTCTGTTGACCCAGTAAGTCCTCAGAGAACAGAGAACTTTCAGAAGAAGTTGGCATGAGGAGTTTATTCGGACATTCCATTGTAATGAAAGAACGTGCGGGCAGAGTCGCATGTCGGGCCGGACCCGACCGCGGGGGGTCGCAACAGGAAAAACACCTCCGTTGGAAACCTTAACGGACAAGTTGGAACATGCCCAAGCTGTTAAACAATTTCTCAGTTACTCACTTGTTGAAAGCCATCAAAAGCCGCCTGAATATTACAAATGGTTTTCAACACGGAGGTGTTTTTCCTGTCGCGGTGCACACAGATTCGCCGAGTCGTCACGGAAACGACTCGGCGAATTTGCGCGCACGTCTTTCATTACAAAATGTCCTTAAACAGTGGAATGTCCGCATAAAGTCCTCATGCCGGCCTCTTCTGAATCTTCTCTGTTCTCTCACGACGTCCTGGGTGAATTAAGCCTTAAATTAGGATGTTTTCAGGTCGAAACAGGCCGACGACGGCGCCTGCAAGCGCTGCACGACGTCCTGCTCCATGGGAAGTCCTTACACCGACAGAAACACCCCATAATCTCTCATCAGCCGTTAAACTTTTCACCAAAAACCAGCTTAATTTCTCGAATAGTGTCCACTCGGATATTCCTCACAGGTCCAGAAAAAAATTTTGATAAAGCAACGCGCGCCGTCTCGAGCAGCGTGTGAAACAAAGGAATTCAGCCGAGAGGGCGGGACCACATCTCACTCAAGGCCTGCCCACAGGGAAATGACGTCACCGACACACGTGAAAAAACTCACACATGCGCACGAGGGTTCAAGCATGATTGGTGTAATCGCACGTCATTCAAATCCATATAGTTAAAAAAATAAATAAAAGTGTTGGTTTCTTATCTAATAGACCTCGTATAGAGATTATGGAAATATACAGTGTTCTCGAACCGCGCGCTGCTGTCAACACAAGGAAAGTCCGTGATCGGTGAAGCTACAGCATTTAATCGGCGCAGCTGCAGAGCCACTTCCTGAATTTGTGTCAAAATAAAAGTTCTGTAGTGTTTCATACACGGCGCAGTCTTATTCTAGGTTTCAGTTTTGTTTCCGTTTGATCACACAACGGTGACTTACATCGAGCACAATGACTGACATGACCAACAGCCAATGACAATGGAGAAGCATACAGGGTGGCCAATCAGATTGCATGAAGAGCAGGCGGTCGCTCCGCCTGTTGGGAAAGTGTAGGTACACGGACCCACAACAGGGGGCGCAAATGAACGGACAATGGATGAGGTCAAATAACAACACTTTACTGTTGTGAATGGGCACAACAAATACAATCAGATTACAACAATAGACAAAAGCCAAATCACAAAAGGTGTCGTGTGGGCAGGCTCGAAGATAGGAGACGTCTGTCCAAAGCAGAACCGGAACCACACGATTTCCTCCGCCACCAGACCCCGGGAATACTGGAGCCGCCAAGTCCCGAACTCCCAGGTGGCCACTGCCTTTGCGTGTCGGACCTGGTACTGCTGGCGAGGAACAAAAGAACAATTAAATGTGGGTGCGTCTGCACCCAGGAATCCGTACGGCAGGAAAACTACCTCCACCACTCGTTGGAAAAGGAGTCAGCTAAACAACTCACAAAAGTCACAAAAGATCACTGTTAACCAGTCAGCTGAGCACGTTACCTTCCAGGTAGAACGATATCTCGGCAAAGAGGTGGAGGCGTCGTCCTGCTGATATTCCCCTGCTGATCAGATGATGGGTAACAGCTGTTGAAGGTGATGCGTGACAGCTGTCACCCTGGCTGCTCCTGTGAGGCGACTGCGCCCTCTCGTGCCTGAAGCCCGCACTTCAGGCAGGGCGCCCTCTGGTGGTGGGCCAGCAGTACCTCCTCTTCTGGCGGCCCACACAACACCGCCCCTGTGAATAGATTGAGTCCTCGGCGCCTGGACTTCTCTCCGCTCTTCTACTGATACAAGGTTGGAATTGTTTCTTTTATCTTAATTAACTGTGCTTTACTTTTGTTAATCTTTAAATGCAACAGCTACGGACTTCAGCTCCTTAATTTGGAGTCGCCCCCCCCCAAAAAAGTGCGCACCAGAGGAGACGTGCGCTCCTGGAAAGCTCGTGTATTTACGCTGCACCGTTGTAAGAGACTGACTAAGAGTGAAGAGTGATGACAGTATTTTTTTAATTATTATTTGAACGTATAGACGCTCGATACCACAGAGCTGGTGTTCTGTCGAGATGAGGTGCGCCAGCTTTCGACACTCTGAGCTGTGACGTACCTTCACATTGTCCAATAGGAACGACGCGTCGGGCCAAAACACGGAAGACTCGTGGCAGAAACCACTGATCTGTACAAAATGGATTGGACCAATCCGATTGGTGCAGAAACCACTGATCTGTACAAAACATGAGCGTGTTACAGGACTGCTCATTTATAGAGCAGTTTTCTGAAGAAAAATCATTGGAAATGTTTTTTTGTTGTTGTTTGTTACCTCAAAATTTCTCATTACTGTTAAAAAAAAGTTTAGAACACTTGTAATTAAAATAGGTAAATAAATCAATAAATGGTTCTTTAGAAACCTTTCATCTGTATTAAAACCACCATTTCAGATTAGATAATTTCTTGTTTAACATAAGGAACCTCAGACATTTATTTTTAGACAAATAAAATAACATGGAAACTTGTATATTTTTTTAAGTCTGGTAGATTATTTATTTATATATTATTTCAACCAGAAAAACAAACACTAAATAAATACAAGTGTTAATTATAAATGCAAAAGGAAATAATTATCAATCACTGCAGTGTGATTGTAAAGTAGGATTTCTGTGACATAAACCTCATGATATGTTATTTATATATATATATATATATATATATATATATAGTCATTTAAACTTGTAATTTCGTCAAAATATGTAATTGCCTTTAATGTTATCAGGACGCCCCCTCGTGGTAGCGGGTCCGCGTTTTGTACTATGATCAAGGTGAAACGACAGTGAAAGTGTGTGTTTAGGTGTGTGTTCATGGTGTTTAGGTGTATAGTATTTGTTCATTGGGGGTTCGGTATGGACGGGTGGGTGTGCGTGTTTGGGGGTGGATTCATCGGACCAATAGTGGGCTGGTCCAGAGGAAAAATGCCAGGGCCGAAATTTGTTCCCAGTCCGACCCTGCTGTGAACAGTGTAAATAGAATTTACACTGTTCACAATGTCTGTGTGTTTGTGGAAATAAAAGCTATTTTATGGATTTTGAGCTCCACTGACTTTTTAAAAACGTGAATATGACTGTACGAGGTCTGTTAGAAAAGTAACGGACCTTTTTATTTTTTTCAAAAACTATATGGATTTGATTCATATGTTTTTACGTCAGCCAAGCTTGAACCTTCATGTGCATGCGTGAGTTTTTCCACGCATGTCGGTTGCGTCATTCGCCTGTGAGCACGCCTTGTGGGAGGAGTGGTCCAGCCCCCTCGTCGTTGTTTCATTGCCAGGAAATGGCGGAATGATTTGGGCTTTTTTCCATCAGAATTTTTTCAGAAGCTGTTAGAAACTGGCAGCAGGAAACCATTTGAAAAATTTATCTGGCTTTCGGTGAAAATTTTACGGGCTTCACAGAGAATAAGGACTGTTACTACTGCTTTAAGGATGGCCCACAATGGCGCACGGCACACCGCGCTCAGCCGCCACAATTTCTCTTATACTCACTCGACTGGTAAGCACTGAAAGCCGAGATAGGCATGTCCCAACTTATCCTCTGACACGCCGAAACGGAGGTGTTCCTTTGTCTTGCTTCATCAGCGAATCGGTCCTGACACACGAAGCCTCCGCGAGGCTTTCCATGACGAAATCTCTTGTTAAAAGTGAAATCTGCCGGAAAATGGCTGATGTCCAGCTCTTGTGATAACCAGAGAAATTGCACACGAGGGTCCCGGCTCCACACAGCCATCCATTTAGAAATGATCTGGTGGTTTCTGCCTCTCGATGGCGGCACGGAGTGTGGCGCGCCGAGCGCCATTGTGGGCCATCCTTAAAGCTGTAGTAACAGTCCTTATTCTCTGTGTAAAATTTTCACCGAAAGCCAGATAAATTTTTTGAATGGTTTCCAGCTGCCTGTCTCTAACAGTTTCTGAAAAAATTCTGATGGAAAAAAAAGCCCAAATCATTCCGCCATTTCCTCGCAATGAAAATCCGACGAGGGGGCGGGACCACTCCTCCCACAAGGCGTGCTCACAGGCGAATGACACAACCGACAGGCGTGGAAAAACTCACACATGCGCACAAAGGTTCAAGCTTAGCTGACGTAAAAACATATGAATCAAATCCATATAGTTTTTGAAAAAAATAAAAAGGTCCGTTACTTTTCTAACAGACCTCGTAAATGGCACAAGCCAGAGAAAAGCACCAGGATCTGAAATAACCACTGATTCCAAATCAGCAGAGGTTTTATCTGCCAAAGTTTGACATGTGGAACCTTCAACAAAGTGTGGAGGACAAGGCCCCCCATTATGGGGCCCGTGCTGCCTGTGATTGGGCCCATCATGTTCTTTAATTCAGTGCCTGGTTTTTAGGGCTTGCTGCAGTTCCACACCTGACCACACGTTGACACATAGAACCGTCGGAGCGCTGTGATGGTCAATGTGCTCCAGTTTACTCGGAACCTCTTTTGAATGAACACTGCCATCTAGTGGGTTCAAAAATATTTCTGCAAAAAGAAGCATATGTATTTTTTTTCTCTGCAGTCTGCACCTTAATAAATAGTACAAATGTTTGTACAAAACGCAGTGTAATGTACTTTAATGCAACATTAAAATGTATTTCTGGCCCATGGGCCTGCACCCAGATTCATTTTGGGCACCGCTGGTATTGAAGCACACAAATCTCTGGTGTTTTTCTGGATAACAGCCACTAGATGGCACTGTCGTAATGCTGCTGCTACTTTGGCCTGACAACACGATGAGACAAACTGTCGGAAGATTTCCTTTTCACCATCTTCAAAAAAGAAAAATACAGGGATCAGGACAAAATTTCTTCTCGTGCTACAGCTGCTTTAACATGAACCTGAACAGGAACGTGCTGTGGAACACTTCCTGTGTGCGCAAAGGATTAGAGAACAACTCAACAGAGTCACTTGGCAGACTGGCAGCAGAACCAGCTGTGTGACCTGCTGACTTCTTCTGGACCTCACTGTGCAAGAAAGTGACCTTAAATCTTAGTTGGCTGCACTCTCGCATGGAAAGTTTGGCCTTAAAACTTACTTGTCTCTGGTTCCAGGTCAGGTAAGCAGTAGATGTGCTCGCATGTGTTCCTGCTGTGTGGGATACAGAAGCCAATCTCAAAGTCAAAGGTTTTCAGCAGGAGGTTCCTGAAGAAATGCCTCTCGATCAGACGAAAGCGGTTCAAAGCCTTGCTTCCCACCGTGAACTCCAACCTGAGAGACAGAGAGCTCCACAGCTCAACACTGCACTTGTAAAAACAAAACAAAACACCAATTCAGTGCATTAGAGATCGTTTAGAGAAGCAGTGAACACCTGAGTGCGCACAAAGTCAAACAGCAGCACATCTAAAACAGAAGAAGAAGGAGGAGGAGGAGATTTCTGGATTTACAAAAAATAAGAAATGAGTGAATGGACAAACAAGTTAATTGACAGATGACTGGATGAATGATGATTGAAGGATGGCTCGAAGGTTGGATGTTGGATGGATGGAGGAAAGGATGAAAAGCTGGACAGGTGAACAAATAGATAACAGATGGATGGGAGGTCAGATGGATGGGTTGATGAGTGCTAGAATGATAGAGAAATGGACAGAGAGACAAATTCATGGTAGGTCTGCTTGACGGATACATGGATCGATCAGTGGATGGATGGATGGATGATGATAGATTAAGGATGATGGATGGATGACAGAGGAAGGAAGGATGATGGATGGCTGGATGGATGATGATAGAGGGAGGAAGGATGTATGGATGGATGAATGACACATGGATGGATAATAGATGAAGGATGGATGGACAGATGAATGTTTGAGATGACGGATGGATGGACAGATGGATGGGTGATAGATGAAGAATGGATGGACAGATGGATGGGTAATAGATGAAGGATGGAAGGACAGATGGATGGGTGATAGATGAAGGATGGATGGGTGATAGATGAAGAATGGATGGACAGATGGATGGGTGATAGATGAAGGATGGATGGGTGATAGATGAAGGATGGATGGATGGACAGATGGATGGGTGATAGATGAAGGATGGATGAGTGATAGATGAAGGATGGATGGACAGATGGATGGGTGATAGATGAAGGATGGATGGACAGATGGATGGGTGATAGATGAAGGATGGATGGACAGATGGATGAGTGATAGATGAAGGATGGATGGACAGATGGATGGGTGATAGATGAAGGATGGATGGACAGATGGATGGGTGATAGATAAAGGATGGATGGGTGATAGATGAAGGATGGATGGGAGATAGATGAAGGATGGATGGACAGATGGATGGGTGACAGATGAAGGATGGATGGACAGATGGATGAGTGATAGATGAAGGATGGATGACAGATGGATGGGTGATAGATGAAGAATGGATGGACAGATGGATGGGTTGATGAGTGCTGGAATGATAGAGAAATGGACAGAGAGACAAATTCATGGTAGGTCTGCTTGACGGATACATGGATCGATCAGTGGATGGATGGATGATGATAGATTAAGGATGATGGATGGATGACAGAGGAAGGAAGGACGATGGATGGATAATAGATTAAGAATGATGGATGGCAGAGGAAGGAAGGATGATGGATGGCTGGATGGATGATGATAGAGGGAGGAAGGATGTATGGATGGATGAATGACATGGATGGAAAATAGATGAAGGATGGATGGACAGATGAATGTTTGATAGATGACGGATGGATGGACAGAGGGATGGGTGATAGATGAAGAATGGATGGACAGATGGATGGGTGATACATGAAGGATGGATGGACAGATGGATGGGTGATAGATGAAGGATGGATGGGTGATAGATGAAGGGTGGATGGACAGATGGATGAGTGATAGATGAAGAATGGATGGACAGATGGATGGGTGATAGATAAAGGATGGATGGGTGATAGATGAAGGATGGATGGGTGATAGATGAAGGATGGATGGACAGATGGATGGGTGATAGATGAAGGGTGGATGGACAGATGGATGGGTGATAGATGAAGGATGGATGAGTGATAGATGAAGAATGGATGGACAGATGGATGGGTGATAGATGAAGAATGGATGGACAGATGGATGGGTGATAGATGAAGGATGGATGGGTGATAGATAAAGGATGGATGGGTGATAGATAAAGGATGGATGGGTGACAGATGAAGGGTGGATGGACAGATGGATGGGTGATAGATGAAGGATGGATGGGTGATAGATGAAAGATGGATGGACAGATGGATGGGTAATAGATGAAGGATGGATGGGTGATAGATGAAGGATGGATGGACAGATTGATGGGTGATAGATGAAGGATGGATGGGTGATAGATAAAGGATGGATGGGTGATAGATAAAGGATGGATGGGTGACAGATGAAGGGTGGATGGACAGATGGATGGGTGATAGATGAAGGATGGATGGGTGATAGATGAAAGATGGATGGACAGATGGATGGGTAATAGATGAAGGATGGATGGGTGATAGATGAAGGATGGATGGACAGATTGATGGGTGATAGATGAAGGATGGATGGACAGATGGATGGGTGATAGATGAAAGATGGATGGACAGATGGATGGGTGATAGATGAAGGATGGATGGACAGATGGATGGGTGATAGATGAAGGATGGAAGGACAGATGGATGCTTGATAGATGAAGGATGGATGGACAGATGGATGTTTGATAGATGAAGGATGGATGGGTGATAGATGAAGGATGGATGGGTGATAGATGAAGGATGGATGGACAGATGGATGGGGATAGATGAAGGATGGATGGACAGATTGATGGGGATAGATGAAGGATGGATGGACAGATGGATGGGTGATAGATGAAGAATGGATGGACAGATGGATGGGTAATAGATGAAGAATGGATGAACAGATGGATGGGTGATAGATGAAAGATGGATGGACAGATGGATGGGTAATAGATGAAGAATGGATGGACAGATGGATGGGTGATAGATGAAGAATGGATGGACAGATGGATGGGTAATAGATGAAGAATGGATGGACAGATGGATGGGTGATAGATGAAGAATGGATGGACAGATGGATGGGTAATAGATGAAGAATGGATGAACAGATGGATGGGTGATAGATGAAAGATGGATGGACAGATGGATGGGTGATAGATGAAGGATGGATGGACAGATGGATGGGTGATAGATGAAGAATGGATGGACAGATGGATGGGTAATAGATGAAGAATGGATGGACAGATGGATGGGTAATAGATGAAAGATGGATGGACAGATGGATGGGTGATAGATGAAGGATGGATGGACAGATGGATGGGTGATAGATGAAAGATGGATGGACAGATGGATGGGTGATAGATGAAGGATGGATGGACAGATGGATGGGTGATAGATGAAGGATGGATGGACAGATGGATGGGTGATAGATGAAGGATGGATGGACAGATGGATGGGTGATAGATGAAGGATAGATTCCATGGTTGGATGTGTGGACTGGGTGTCTTACGTGGCTCCGATCTCTCTGAGGGTCAGGAATGCAGGGGAGAAGTGATACTGGATGAACCTGCCTGCGTCCAGTTGGATGACGTCCTTAATCTCTGGCGACAAATGGACACTCTACGTTAATCTGCTGTAATCTCTGATGTGGAAGCTCTCTCAAATGCATTTCTCATGTTGGGTTTTCAGTGTTTTTGTACGTTTTTTTTAACCTCCTCGTGCCCACAGTGACACCGTCTTGTCTTTTTGTAAACTGTTGATATGATGTTGCCACAGAAGCACGTGGAGAAAGCTCCAGCAAAAAGACCCTGCTCACCGTCGCCTTCTAGTGGCTGACTCACAGATGTTTAAAGTAGACCTGCATTGGAATAAATGTGGTCAGATTTCAGAAAGAAATAGCTGATATGTATTTATAAGACCCTTGTGAATGCAGTAAAGTAAATCTGTAAGCCCAAACTTGTAATTCAGCAGAGAAATCTTCGTTTAAAAATGACAAATTTGCAGCTAAAATTTAGCCATCTGTGAAAACAGTTTGTACATCCGGATCATTTCCATGACGTCGGGGACAAGATGACACGCTCCCGTCTTCAGTCCGATCCCGCATTGAAATTGATTTTATCTGTTAGTAATGTTACTGTTATACACATCCTGGTTTCAACATCCAAAAGTAAGCTGCAGTGAATGTGAGATACAGCCAGGGTCGGACTGGGAACAAATTTCGGCCCTGGCATTTTTCCTCTGGACCAGCCCACTATTGGCCCGATGAATCCACCCCCAAACACGCACACCCACCCGTCCATACTGAACCCCCAATGAACAAATACTATACACCTAAACACCATGAACACACACCTAAACACACACTTTCACTGTCATTTCACCTTGATCATAGTACAAAACACGGACCCGGCGCCACAAGGGGGCATTTGGGGGCGACGCCCCCTCACGTCATCAACCTCGCCCCCTCGGATGTTAGAGTTATCAAAAAAGAAAAAGAAATACTGGAAAATATAGCAAAATATTAGGTATTTAATAATATCACGTATTTAACAATCAGCAGAACATCACCTGCTTCTAAATAAAGGCTCTTTAAACAGCAACTATTTTATTATTTTTTAAAAAGCTGTTTCATTTTATATTTTAACAATAAATGAACGGATCATTAAAAATGTCCACGAATCAAAGTCAAAAGACATTTGCACAGGTAGAAGCTCTCCACTTACTGGGCCTCATGTATTAAAGTTGTGCACTTGTGGCGTAAATTTACGGTGTAAATTTGAAATACACCAAAGTTGCCGTGACATGTATCAAGCAGTGTGCACCTGCCCATTTCTGGCGTACGCCTGACGTGATCTTGATAAATGCAGCGGGTGGAAACGATCGTAATTATAATAAACACGCCCATAAATATTCAGACTCCGCTTCAGACACACCCTCATTTTATGACGTGGAAGCCAGGAAGACGGCAAAGAAAAAGAACTTCACCAATCATGACGCATGCTAATAGGGTGCCAAAAGCGGCCGTCGTATCAATTGTTTTGTAGTATAATCAATAAAGTGTTACACTGGTCCCTCGTTTATCGCGGGAGTTACGTTCTAGAATAGCCCGTAATACGCGAAACTGCGACATAGTCAGCGTTATTTTTTACGATTATTATAGACGTTTCAAAGCTGTAAAAACACTTTATACACTTTCTCAATCAGGCATGAACATTTTCTCACTTTTCTCTCGTGTGTAAACACTCTCAAAGTCCAAACCTTAGTAGGGAAATAAGACCAAACTGTTTTCAGGCCCAAACATTTGTTTGAGAAATAAAAATAGAACGTTTTCCTATAAATAATTATGATGGCATTTAGAACTAACAAATTAATTTTAACGATCAACCTACGAGGTCGGACACATAAGAAATTATTAATAGTGACTGACCAGTATGTCACAGATCGGGCCTCTGCGTCCTGACGCTGCGCCTTTTCCCACTCACATCTCGCTGCAGCAGGTGTCTGTGTGACAAACAGTTATGTGTAGTTGTTGGCGCTCTTTTCTCTTCTGGGCAACAAGATTCTTATAAACAGATACGTAGAACACAGAACACTGTAAAAAAAAAAAAGACATGCAAAATTGGACTAAATACTCTGCGAGACTCTGAGGTCACAAAAGGTGAACGGTGTTATAGTGAGGGACCACTGTATTCTCTTTTCACGCCAATAATTCTTGACATGTGGATATTTGCTCGCTCAATTAATAAGACACGCCTAATCTGTCAGATTTCTTTATTTTTTAAATGTATTTCTGTATTTATTTTATTGTGAACCGAATGGAGACGACAAAACCTGGTTGCAGCACGAGCGAATTAAGGGAATGTCGAAACTACAGTTGTTATTATCAATTTCATTGTCTAAAACGATCACACCACATAAAGTTAAGCTCAGCGCTGCTCTGGCTCCAGGCTCCAAGTCTGGAGAAAAAGGCGAGCAGCGCTTTCTTTGCAGTCAGCGCTGTGACCACGGATCGTGCTCCATAACAATCCCGCAAAGGCGGGATTTGTATTGATTATTGTGTAGTATAATCAGGAAAGTGTTATTTATGTAACATATGCATTGATTTGTATAATGGCACTGTCTCCTCCGGTGTGCACTTTTTTGGGGGGGAACCTCGCCCCCTGTGATAAACTCATCGCCTCCTTAATATTTTTTTTGTCTGACAAAACGGAAGCGAAAGCACACAAGCGGGAAAAAAGCTGTTGTGTCTCCAAAGTGAGAGAGAGAGAGAGGTAATGTGTAAACACTGCTAGGATTCACACAGCAGCAAATTAAGGAGCTGAAGTCCGTAGCTGTTGCATTTAAAGATTAACAAAAGTAAAGCACAGTTAATTAAGATAAAAGGAATGATTCCAACCTTGTAGTCAGTAAAAGAGCGGACAGAAGTCGAGGCGCCGAGTCAGTCCATTCACAGGGGCGGGAGCGGCCGCCTGCTCTTCCTGCAATCTGATTGGCCACCCTGTATGCGTCTCCAATTGTCATTGGCTGTTGGTCATGTCAATCATTGTGCTCGATGTAAGTCACCGTTGTGTGATCAAACGGAAACAAAACTGAAACCTAGAATAAGACTGCGCCGTGTATGAAACACTACCGAACTTTTATTTTGACATAAATTCAGGAAGTGGTTCTGCAGCTGCGCCGATTAAATGCTGTAGCTTCACCGATCACGGACTTTCCTCGTGTTGACAGCAGCGCGCGGTTCGAGAACACTGTATTTCCATAATCTCTATAAATATGGGAGGGCCGGCCCACGCACGTCTAAACATGCAGCGGCCCACCGGGCAAATGCCCAAAATCACAGATTATCAGTCCGAGCCTGGATACAGCTCTGCATAGCGGCAGAATCGACAGCGGGCGACGATCTTCCCTGACGCCTCGCTCTCTCTGCCTCCGCTGCGCGTACCGAGTGCATGCGCTCGTTAAATGCCGCCGCGGGCCAATCACACCCCCGTGTGTCTGCTGTGCAGCCGCAGACACGGCTCTGTCTCCTGAATGGAGGTGCAGCCAACTTGGCACAAGTCCAGAGACTACGCTTGCCGTTTTGATGCGGAGCGGCCGGTGACACTTGTTGCTCACAAGGACAGACTTCTTGCGGCAAAATCCGCAGCGCCGCACTTCTCGGTAATCGGAGCCGCAGAGCTCCGTGGCCGCTGAGAGAGGTTTATATCTTTTTAATGACTTGGATTCTTTGCGGGTCTCACCTCTGTAGCCCTCGACGGTAACACCGGAGGCGAAAGACAGTAGATTTTCATTGTGACACCACTCAATCAAACGAAACGTATGAAAAAGTCCCCCAAAATAATTTTCAAGCACAAATAAATGTGTACTCACCAAACGTACCGCAAGACAATATGAAGTTTTTAAAAAGTAGATCCTTTCGTATAAGACAAGAAAAAGGTGCAGATGCAAACTGACGTAAATCCACAAATTACAGTTGGCGCGCGCAATGCATGCGCCAGCTTACACTTGGCCCAGACGGATGCACTTTTCTCTTCTCCCTCCCTCATCTTTCCTGCTTCTGTGGCATGTTGTCTGTGGAAAACGACAAAAATGGATCTGTTAAAGTGGTCTCTGAACGCAATTGACACTGTGATGGGTTACGTGATGGACTCGTGGAGGAGATGGCAGGTCATGTGCCTTTACATGCTTTCTGTGGAGGACGTCGAAGATGCGTACATATTCGGCTTGGTGGTGACCGGCTTTCTGCTGTGTGGAGCAGGCACTGCACTGGTTTACCGGAAAATCAAGAAAGTGGAAGCAGCTTTGATTGGTCCTTCCAGGCTGCCCTACATGATTGATTCGATTGGAAAGGCAGTGGTTGCGCAGTCGGCGGGTGTTAACAGCACGCTGGAAAACGTCTCGAGCAGAATCGCAGCCCTGGAAACCCGCTTTGATCATCTGTGAAGACCACATTCTACATTCAGATGCATTGAGAGCCACTCTGTTCTCAGAACTGTGGAATCTTTCAGGCATCTGCTAATCTGGTTATTCATTTGGCTTCCCCAAACACAGCTGCACTTTAAGGTCGCTGTGATAAAACCTCCTCAGAAGATCAACACTTAAGCCTCGCTCCCTGGTCTTCCCCCCTCCCCTCAGCTTCTCCAGCTCTGACGTTGACTGTGACAGTGGACTGCTCAGGGCTGAGCCCCTCCCCCTCCAGGACTGTCGGACAAGGCCGTTGACGGCGCCAAATAGGCTGCCTCCAGAGTGTTCCGATAAACTGGACCTTTTCAAATCTCGGTTGTCGTCCTGAGTCCTTGTTTTGTCTGTGTGATTATTGTTTTTCTGTGCTGATGGGGATTTATTTCCTCATTGCCGCTGTGTAACGCAGCAGCTATGAGGGTTTTTTTTCTCCTTTTCCCTCGTGTTTTGCTTTTCAATATATGTTTATGTACCGGGCCGGCCTATGTGTTGTGTGTTGTGTGTGTGTTGTTTGTTATGGGTCGGTGTTGGTTTGCCCAGCCCTGCTGTTGACCAAGGCAGGGATGTACATCTGGAGCTGGTCCCCGGGCGCCTAATGGCGACTTCTGCTCCTACTGGCAATTAGGATGGGTTAAATGCAGTAGACACATTTCATTGTGCAAGGGAACATGTTCTTCTGTGCATATGACAATAAAATTCCTTTGAATCCTTGAATCCTTGAGAGGGTCTTGTCCCTGATGTCTCGGCAGCATCCATGATGAGATGACAGTTTTGCGGAGGGCTAAATGAAGATTTCTCCGTTGAATGACAGATCTGGGCTTGAAGATTTACTTTACTACATTCAGAAGGATCTTATGTGTAAATATAAGTAATTTTTTGGTCCAAAGATCTGACCGCATTTATTTCAATGCAGGTCTACTTTAATTAAGTTAAAACTACATGTACACCAGTTTTTTTTCCTCAGAAATGTGATGTTATTTTACATCATGTTCATAATGTATTTGAACACTGGCTGGAACTCGTCTTCGTCTAAGCGGAGACACTTTGGTTCCTGAAGTGTTCCAGAAGGCCCCGAGGCCCGCCGGTGCTGATGCCCAGATGGTGTAGTGCAGTGATTCTCAACCGGGGTGCCGCGGCACTTTAGGGTTCCGTGATCGATCGTCAGGGGTGCCATGGGCAATTATCAAATATCACCATTATCGGGTGTATGTGCTGTAATAGTGTGGCAGATGATGTAATGCTCTTTTATTCCAGTAGATGGCAGCAAAGCGCTGTACTATAGTATAATAGACATACTTGTGCACATAGCGTTGTGCGTCTCCATGGTTACGGGTTGCTGACTACAGCGCGGCTCAATAAAGGCTGAAAATCACTGGTGTAGTGTGAAGCAGTGGAGACCAGCTGGGTGGACAGAGACACTGCAGAGGACGTGTCTCACATGAGCTACAAAATGAGGGTGTTCCTGGGGGCGTGGCCAGCTAGTGGTCACTTGGCGTTAATGCGCACGGTGTCTAATGATGGATTATATCACTGTGAGGTTTTCCAGAATTCTTGACTACTTAATGGAAACAAAGTTCTCTTGACTCCTTTCAGTCCGACGTCTTTCACAGTGACATGCTTGTGATGCTAGTTAGCATGCTAATATCTCCATAAGATGTCTGTAAATCCCTTCAGAGGTGTTTATCTGGTTACAAAAACTGTTTTAGAAGTCTTCATTTTTCACAAACTTTGACAAAATGATAAAAAAAAAAAGCCAAACATTAGATTTATACAGAAACTTGGGCTGTTTTGACTTTTTTTTTTTTTTTTAATCGAGCAGCCAGCTGATGTCACGCGGCCTTTTGATTCTCATTGGTTGTTGCCATGTTGTGTCAGTCAGTATTTGCATAAAACATACTGTGTCTGTTTGGGCCCCACCCAGCTGTCTCATCGCTGTAAAAGTCCTGCTAACATTAACCAATGAATAACAGGAAATCACAGCTAATGTGGCCATAGGCTTATCTGAGAACACAGACGGTAGCCTGACCCAGAATCACATCTCGGTCTACACACTGGCAGCCCGACTCCTTCGAAACATTCCAGAGGAAAAGAAAACATGAAGTTCTGCTGGAGTTTGCCAGAAGGCACATGGGAGACTTGAGCTTATATCTGATCTCTTTTCTTGATTAATGTTCCTTCTGTTCCAGTTAACCATGTCACTGACGGTTCAACAGGAACATTATGCACACTTTCTCCAGTCACAGGAGCCTATAATTCCTTCAGAGCTGTGACAGGTGTCTTGGTGGCTCCCCTCACTAGTTCCGTTTTTGAAGTATCACCTCCAAACAGGTTTGACAGACAGTACCATAGTGTTTGTATTACTTAATGACTGATGGAAATGACAACCAAAAAACCTTCATGTATTCTGACTTCTCTGTAGAAAACAAGCTGTAAAAGAGATGATTAGCTGTAAGGTCACAAAGGGTTCCAATATATGCTAATGGATTTCTATCTTTAATATGTGAAAGCTTTTTGTATTGTTCAATGACTTTAGACTTGTTTATATTCTGCTTGTGTTAAATTGTTTAATTTACTTCACTTCAGAACATATTTTTAAAATCTATACACTTCAAATATGTATTGATTTACTTAGCATGTTCATTACGAGGACACCTGTCCTTCCCTTTAAACCAGAGTGCAGTAGTCTGTAGTATCAAAGAACTTGGCACAAGTGAAAGGATTTCTGATTGGTCAGCAGATTAGTGCCACCCTACCAGAGCTCAGAGAGGACAAGAGCCGCCAAAGCTGCCTGAGGTGAAGCAGCAGGGTGAAGTTTTGTTTTCATGCCGGGAGCATTTACTATTATTTTGTATTTTGTTTAATGGTTGTTTTCAGGTCATGAACTTCATATGGGGGGAGCAGCACTCAGTAAAAAAAAGTAGTGGCCTATGCCCACTTCCTATAAACAAGAGCAAGCAGAGATTTCCGACATCTGCCAAAATTCAGGGGAGTCTTCCAGGGCCTGAGATCTATCTGTGGTGCAAATGTGGTGAGAATCTGTGAAGTAGTTTTGACATAATCCTGCTAACAGACAGACAAATAAACGCTGATAGTTATTACGTCCTTGGTGGATGTGCTGGTCTAAAAATGAGTTGTGGAGAGGCGCAGAGCTGGGACGTCTATATCGTCCTTCAGCACAAAGCATTTGTACCTCAGACCACCACAAAGTCTCGCCCTGTACAAAGAGTTTCCCAGCGCGACTGACAGAAGAACATCCACAACACACGGACAGACCAACATGTCCACAGGAGCACAAGTGGCGTTGTTACTTATGAGGACACTGGGTGTAAAAATGGTAGTGACACTTGGTCCGGACTTTGCGCTGATCTGTACCAGCTGTCCGACAGGGTTCGAACACACAGTCTGATACTTTTTACATGAATGTCTGTATGACTGTACTCGTATAGATGTAAATAAGCGATCCTGATAGTGAGGGACTTATTAATTTGACTTTTGAGACTTTTGAACAAAGACACACTGACGTACCTGTTGGACAGTGCTTTTTTAGGTCAAGGATGACTGATCCACTTGCCAGGTCCCTGATCTTGAAGCGGGAGAAGTTTATGTTGTAGATGTTGTCCTCTGGTGAACACAGGAACTCTGCCACACATCCAACCAGCACCGTCAGACAACAAGCATCTTCACAAGTCGCAAGACACATTCAGTTACAACTCAAAGCAGACAGAGTGCTGCCTGTAAAATTTGTTTCACTATTTATGGTGCATCCAGAAAGTATTCACAGCGCTTCACTTTTTCACATTTTGGTATCTTGCAGCCTTATTCCAAAACAGAGTAAATTCATTTTCCCTCAAAATTCTACTCACAACACCCCATAAGGACAACATGGAAAAAGTTGTTTATTATATTTATTTTTTGCTAATTTATTAAAAATGAAAAAACTAAAAAAAAAAATCACATGTCCATAAGTATTCACAGTCTTTGCTCAATACTTTGTTGATGCACCTAACGCAGTAATTCCAGCCTCAAGTCTTCTTGAATACGATGCCACCAGCTTGGTGCACCTATCTTCCTCTTTGCAGCACCTCTCAAGCTCCATCAGGTTGGATGGGGAGCGTCGGTGCACAGACATTTTCAGATCTCTCCAGAGATGTTCAGTCAGATTCAGGTCTGGCTCTGGCTGGACCACTCAAGGACATTCACAGAGTTGTCCTGAAGACACTCCTTTGATATCTTGACTGTGTGTTTAGGGTCATTGTCCTGCTGAAAGATGAACCGTCGCCCCAGTCTGAGGTCCAGAGCGCTCTGGAGCAGGTTTTCATCCAGGATGTCTCTGTGCTTTGCTGCATTCATCTTTCCCTCAATCCTGACTAGTCTCCCAGTTCCTGCTGCTGAAAAACATCCCCACAGCATGATGCTGCCACCACCATGCTTCACTGTAGGGATGGTGCCTGGTTTCCTCCAAACATGATGCCAAAGAGTTCAATCTTTGTATCATCAGACCAGAGAATTTTGTTTCTCCTGGTCTGAGAGTCCTTCAGATGTCTTTTGTCAAACTCCAGCTGGGCTGCCATGTGCCTTTTACTAAGGAGTGGCTTCCGTCTGGACACTCTACCATATAGGCCTGATTGGTGGATTGCTGCAGAGGTGGTTGTCCTTCTGGAAGGTTCTCCTCTCTCCACAGAGGAATGTTGGCGCTCTGACAGAGTGGTTATCAGGTTCTTGGTCACCTCCCTGAATAAGGTTCTTCTCCCCCGATCGCTCAGTTTAGACGGGCATCCAGCTCTAGGAAGAATCCTCGTTGATCTTCCATTTACAGATGATGGAGGCCACTGTGCTCATTGGGACCTTCAAAGCAGCACAAATGTTTCTGTACCCTTCCCCAGATTTGTGCCTCCAGACAATCCTGTCTCTGAGGTCTACAGACAATTCATTTGACTTCATGCTTGGTTTGTGCTCTGACTGTCAACTGTGGGACCTTATATGTAGACAGGTGTGTGTCTTTCCAAATCACGTCCAATCAACTGAATTTATGGCAGGTGGACTCCAAGTAAAAGGTAGAAACATCTCAAGGATGATCAGTGGAAACAGGATGCACCTGAGCTCAATTTAGAGCTTTGTGGCAAAGAGTGTGAATGATTGTGTACATGTGATTTCTTAGTTTTTTATTTTTAATAAATGTGTAAAAATAAAAAAACTTTCACATTGTCATTATGGGGTATTGTGTGTAGAATGTTGATGAAAAAAATAAATGTACTCAATTTTAGAATAAGGATGTAACATAACAAAATGTGGGAAAAGTGGTGTGAACACTTTCTGGATGCTCTGTAATCCACTCATTAATAATTAGTGTGATAAACCTGATCTACATGAACTTGCATTGCAGGATGTAACAGAACACATTTGCCTTTTAAGTTTTAGCTCACATTCAAACAGTGTCAGAGATCCATGTGCTTATCTCGAGGACAGGCCACAGTGGCAGCTGGACAGTTACCACAGACAACCTGTTCCCAGGCCACACTGTCCAGCCTCTGCAGGGGATCCCAAAATCTCCCAGATGGGCGATATAATCCCAGGTTCTGGAACCATCTTGAGATCTCCTTCTTGGACACCTCTCTCTGTCCAGATTAGATAGCAGATCCACCTCAAGTCATTGCTTTCAATGAAAATGGAACCCTACTGGATGTTGGGAAACCTCCACGTTTCTAAGGGTGAGTCCAACCCAGTGTTGTGTAATGCTCTCTCTCTCTCACTCACTCACTCACTCACTCACTCACTCACTCACTCACTCACTCACTCACTCACTCACTCACTCACTCACTCACCTTCAACCGCTTATCTGGGATCAGGTCATGGGGGCAACAGCTCCAGCAGGGGACCCCAGACTTTCCTTTCCTGGGCCACATTGACCACCTCTGACTGGGGGATCCCGAGGTGTTCCCAGGCCAGTGTGGAGATATAATCTCTCCACCTCGTCCTGCACAGCAAAATCACCAGTGTAAAATAAACACTGACCGTGTTAAATCCAGTGTCTATATATTCCTCACTGACCCAGTGTGGGCCCATATAGACACTGTCAGTGTTAATTTAACACTGGTGATTTTGCTGTGTGGATCTCCCTCTGGGTCTCCTCCCAGATGGACATGCCTGGAATACCTCCACTGCCCTAGGGAGGCAACCAGGGGGCATCCTTACCAGCTGCCCAAACCACCTCAACTTCTCCTTTCAATGTGAAGGAGCTCTACTCTGAGCTCCCCACGGATGACTGAACTTCTCACCCTATCTCTAAGGGAGACACCAGCCACCCTCCTGAGGAAGCCCATTTCGGCCAGTGTACCTGCGATGTAGTTCTTTCGGTCATGACCAAACACTCATGACCATTGACCAGTAGATCGAGAGCTTTGCCTTTTGGCTCAGCTCCCTTTTTGTCACAACATTACAGTAGAACAAATGCAACACCGCCCCTGATTCTCCGGCCAATCCCACACTCCATTGCCCCCTCACTCATGAATAGGGATGGGTATTGATAAGATTTTATCAGCCGATCTGCTCTGTGTCAGCCTGATCCCGTCAGATCTCAGAAGCTAAGCAGTGTGAGACCTGGTTAGTCCTTGGATGGGAGACCTCTTTGGAACACCAGCGGCTGTGTGTGTTTCTCCAGGTAACACTGGAGTTGCGTCAGGAAGGACATCCAGTGTAAAAAACTTGTGTCAAATACCAATTCAGATCTGGCTGTATCCACTGTGACGACCCCGAGCAAACAAACAGGAGCAGCCAAATGTACAACAATTGATAAGATTTTATCAGTATCAGTGCCATTATTGATTCCACTTATCGATCTGATTCCTTATCGATTCCCTTATCAATACCTCTTGTGAATTTTCTGTGTCCTAAAAGTAGACTTTACAGGTTTTCTATGTTAGCATTTTATTGACTCTTAAAGTAAATAAATATGAAATTGATCACTGGATCCCTGATCTCTGGACAGAAATAGAAATAAACAAAACCTGTAGTTTTTGTTGTGAAAGTGTAGGAACACGGACCCACAACAGGGGGCGCAAATGAACGGACAATGGAGTAAATCAAATAACAAAGCTTTACTGTTGTGAAACTCGCACAACAAACACAACAGATAACAATTTCATGAATAAGCCGAATTCCAATGGTGTCGTGTGGGCAGGCTCGAAGGTAGGAGACGTCTGTCCAAGTCGAACCAGAACCACTCGATTTCCACCGCCACCGAACCCCGGGAATACTGGAGCCGCCAAGTCCCGAACTCCCAGGTGACCACTGCCTCCGCTTGTCGGATCTGGTACTGCTGGCGAGGAACAAAAACAGTCAGAGGTGGGTGCGCTGCACCCAGCAACACGGACGGTGGTAACACCACCTCCCCCTCTCGTCAAGTAAACACTGAAGTGCAGGAGTGTGAGTACTTATCCAATACTGTCTCCTGCTGCTCTTCTCTCTCTCTGTATAAAGGCAAAAAGTATTCAAAGGTGATACAGTCGGCTGGATACGTTACCTCCTCGGTAGAAACGATATCTCGGCAATGAGGTGGAGATGCCATCCTGCTGATATACCCCTCTGATGATTGCTGTCAGCTGTCTCAGGTGATGGGTGACAGCTGTCACCCTGGCTGCTCCTGTGAGGCGGCAGCGCCCTCTGGTGCCTGCAGCCCGCACTCCAGGCAGGGCGCCCTCTGGTGGTGGTGGGCCAGCAGTACCTCCTCTTCAGCGGCCCACACAACAGGACCCCCCCCTCAACGGGCGCCTCCTGGCGCCCGACCGGGCTTGTCCGGGTGGCGGCGGTAGAAGTCGTCCAGGAGGGCCGGGTCCAGGATGAAGCTCCTCTTCACCCAGGAGCGTTCTTCGGGACCGTACCCCTCCCAGTCCACCAGATATTGAAAGCCCCGGCCCATCCGTCGGACATCCAAAAGCCGGCGCACAGTCCAAGCCGGCTCGCCGTCGATGATCCGGGCAGGAGGTGGTGCCGGACCGGGTGTACATAGGGGCGAGGTGTGATGGGGCTTGATCTTTGACACGTGGAACACTGGATGGATCCGCAGTGAGGCCGGAAGCTGAAGCCTCACTGCGGCGGGATTGATGACTTTGAGGATCTTGAACGGACCTATGTATCTGTCTTGCAATTTCGGGGAGGCTACTTGTAGTGGGATGTCCTTGGTGGACAACCACACTTCCTGCCCGGAACGATACGTAGGGGCCGGGGTTCGCCGACGGTCTGCATGGGCCTTTGTCCTCATCCGGGCCTTCAGCAAAGCAGAGCGGGCGGCACGCCACACCCGACGGCACTTCCGTAGGTGGGCCTGGACCGAGGGCACACCGACCTCTCCCTCAACCACAGGAAACAACGGGGGCTGATACCCCAAACACACCTCAAAGGGGGAGAGGCCGGTGGCTGACGACACTTGGCTGTTGTGGGCGTACTCGATCCAGGCCAGATGGGTACTCCAGGCCGCCGGGTGCGCGGCTGTTACGCAGCGCAGGGTCTGCTCCATCTCTTGATTGGCCCGCTCTGTTTGCCCGTTGGTTTGGGGGTGGTATCCGGACGAGAGACTGACCGTGGCCCCCAGTTCCCGGCAGAAGCTCCTCCAGACATGCGAGGAGAACTGGGGACCGCGATCGGAGACGATGTCTGATGGAATGCCATGCAGCCGGACGACGTGGTGGACCAGGAGGTCTGCCGTCTCCTGGGCTGTTGGGAGCTTCGGGAGGGCCACGAAGTGGGCCGCCTTGGAGAATCGGTGCACTATCGTGAGGATGACGGTGTTTCCCTGGGACGGCGGGAGGCCCGTGACAAAATCCAGGCCGATGTGGGACCAGGGGCGATGAGGCACGGGCAGCGGCTGTAGCAGTCCCGGAGCCTTGCGATGGTCGGCCTTGCCCCTGGCGCAGGTGGTACAGGCCTGGATATAATCCCGGACGTCGGCCTCCAGGGACGCCCACCAGAAGCGCTGCCGGACAACTGCCACGGTTCTTCGCACCCCTGGATGACAGGAGAGCTTAGAGCCGTGACAGAAGTCCAGGACTGCAGCCCTGGCTTCTGGTGGGACGTAAAGTCTGTTCTTCAGTCCAGTCCCGGGGTCCGGGCTTCGTGCCAGGGCCTCCCGGACGGTTCTCGCTACGTCCCAGGTGAGGGTGGCCACGATAGTGGACTCCGGGATGATGGGTTCCGGTGGATCCGACAACTCTGTTTTGACTTCGTCTTCGTGTACCCTGGACAAGGCATCCGATCTCTGGTTCTTGGTCCCGGGCCGGTAGGTGATGCGGAAGTCAAACCGGACCGAAGAACAGTGACCAGCGGGCTTGCCTGGGATTCAGCCGCTTGGCGGTCCTGATATACTCCAGGTTCCGGTGGTCAGTGAAAACCGTGAATGGCACGGACGTTCCCTCCAACAGATGTCTCCACTCTTCAAGAGCCTCTTTCACCGCAAGGAGCTCTCGATTGCCGACATCATAGTTCCGTTCGGCCGGGTCAACCTGTGGGAAAAATAGGCACACGGATGAAGGACCTTATCGGTCTTCCCGCTCTGGGACAGCACAGCTCCTATCCCTGAGTCCGAGGCGTCCACTTCAACCACTAACTGGCGACTATGATCGGGCTGCACCAGAACGGGGTGCAGACGAGAAGCGCCGTTTCAAACTCCTTGAACGCGGCATCGCAACGATCCGACCAGGTGAAGGGGACTTTGGTGAGGTCAGGGCTGTCAGGGGGCTAACTACCTGACTGTAGCCCTTAATGAACCTCCTGTAGAAATTAGCAAAGCCGAGGAACTGTTGCAGCTTCCTACGGCTTGTGGGTTGGGGCCAGTCTCTCACCGCCGCAACCTTGGCCGGATCAGGAGCGACGGAGTTGGGGGAGATGATGAACCCCAGGAAGGACAAAGAGGTGCGGTGAAACTCACACTTCTCGCCCTTAACAAACAGCCGGTTCTCCAATAACCGCTGCAGGACCTGACGTACATGTCGAACATGGGTCTCAGGATCCGGAGAAAAGATGAGTATGTCGTCAAGATATACGAAGATGAATTGGTGCAGGAAGTCCCGCAAGACATCATTAACCAATGCTTAGAACGTCGCGGGAGCGTTTGTAAGACCGAACGGCATGACCAGGTACTCAAAATGACCTAACGGGGTGTTAAATGCCGTCTTCCACTCGTCTCCCTTCCGGATCCGAACCAGGTGATACGCATTCCTAAGATCAAGCTTGGTGAATATCTTAGCTCCATGCAGGGGCGTGAACACCGAATCCAACAAGGGTAAGGGGTATCGGTTACGAACCGTGATTTCGTTCAGCCCCCTGTAATCGATGCATGGACGTAATCCGCCATCCTTTTTCCCCACAAAAAAGAAACCCGCACCCATCGGGGAGGTGGAATTCCGGATCAACCCGGCAGCCAAAGAGTCCCGGATGTAGGTCTCCATTGATTCGCGTTCAGGTCGTGAGAGGTTGTACAGCCTACTGGACGGGAACTCAACACCTGGAACCAAATCAATGGCACAATCATACGGGCGGTGCGGGGGAAGGGTGAGCGCCAGATCCTTGCTAAACACCTCCGCAAGGTCATGGTACTGCACCGGGACCGTCCCTAGATTGGGCGGGGCTCTGACCTCCTCCCTGGCCTGGGAACCGGGAGGAACCGAGGAACCTAAACATACCCGATGGCAGGTCTCGCTCCACTGAACCACTACCCCGGACGGCCAATCGATCCGGGGATTGTGTTTCAACATCCAAGGGAACCCTAAAATCACACGGGAGGTGGCCGGAGTCACAAAAACCTCGATCTCCTCCCGGTGATTCCCGACACCACCAGAGTTACTGGTGGTGTCTTGTGAGTGATTGGAGGGAGTAGGGAGCCATCGTGAATGTCTCGGCCCACCCCTAGCCCAGTTTCTAGGGGCGGGCGTTGGTGTTTAACCGCTCGGGGCAGTCTCTTAATTGATGCTCAATCGAGCCACAAACAAAACACGCTCCGTGGGCCAGCCTCCTTTGTGTAACCGGTGCCCTAAATGTTGCCCTACTCGTGTCCATAGCTTCGTCAGCAGGGGGGGCTGTAACCGCACGGAGCGCAGGGGCCGTGGAGCGCGGGGAGGGCGGAACGCGGTCGGAACCGGAAGGGAGAGGGACGACGCGTGCCCGGCCACGCCCTTCGTCTCGTTCCCGACGGCGCTCTTCTAACCGATTGTCTAATCGTATGACAAGATCGATGAGCCCATCTAAATCCTGCGGTTCGTCCTTAGCCACCAGGTGCTCCTTGAGGACCAACGACAGTCCGTTTACAAAGGCGGCGCGGAGGGCAGTGCTATTCCAGCCGGACCTCGCAGCCGCGATGCGGAAGTCGACTGCATAGGCAGCTGCGCTCCGGCGCCCCTGTCTCATTGACAGCAGCACGGCTGAAGCGGTCTCTCCTCTATAGGGTGATCGAACACTGTTCTGAACTCCCTCACAAACCCATCATATGTCTGAAGGAGCCGTGAATTTTGCTCCCAGAGCGCTGTAGCCCAAGCGCGTGCCTCACCACGAAGCAGATTTATCACATAAGCTACTTTGCTAGCTTCGTCGCGTACATGACGGGACGCTGTGCGAAGACGAGCGAACACTGCATAAGGAAATCCGCGCACGTCTCCACACAGCCTCCGTACGGCTCTGGGGGGCTTATGTATGCTTCAGGGGAAGGTGGGAGGGGTCGTTGAACGACCAGTGGAACGTCGCTGTTACGCACAGGGTCGACGCTTCCACCTGCGCGGCGAGAGCCTACCACCTGCGGTTCAGGAGGACGTTCTGCTCGGTCATCAAATCCATCCGAGTCGTGAAAGCGGTGAGGATCCGCTGCAACTCACCGATCACCCCTCCTGCGGACGCCTGTGCGCCCTGTTCTTCCATTGGCCGTTCAACAGCCGGTTGACGCCCCTCGGGATCCATGACGCTGGCCGAGATATCCTGCTGTGAAAGTGTAGGAACACGGACCCACAACAGGGGGCGCAAATGAACGGACAATGGAGTAAATCAAATAACAAAGCTTTACTGTTGTGAAACTCGCACAACAAACACAACAGATAACAATTTCGTGAATAAGCCGAATTCCAATGGTGTCGTGTGGGCAGGCTCGAAGGTAGGAGACGTCTGTCCAAGTCGAACCGGAACCACTCGATTTCCACCGCCACCGAACCCCGGGAATACTGGAGCCGCCAAGTCCCGAACTCCCAGGTGACCACTGCCTCCGCTTGTCGGATCTGGTACTGCTGGCGAGGAACAAAAACAGTCAGAGGTGGGTGCGCTGCACCCAGCAACACGGACGGTGGTAACACCACCTCCCCCTCTCGTCAAGTAAACACTGAAGTGCAGGAGTGTGAGTACTTATCCAATACTGTCTCCTCCTGCTCTTCTCTCTCTCTGTATAAAGGCAAAAAGTATTCAAAGGTGATACAGTCGGCTGGATACGTTACCTCCTCGGTAGAAACGATATCTCGGCAATGAGGTGGAGATGCCATCCTGCTGATATACCCCTCTGATGATTGCTGTCAGCTGTCTCAGGTGATGGGTGACAGCTGTCACCTGGCTGCTCCTGTGAGGCGGCAGCGCCCTCTGGTGCCTGGAGCCCGCACTCCAGGCAGGGCGCCCTCTGGTGGTGGTGGGCCAACAGTACCTCCTCTTCAGCGGCCCACACAACAGTTTTTGTCCAAAGCATTTCCTTTCAGACATTAATGGCATGAATGTAACTCTGCAGACTCTGAGCTGAACTCAGCCAGCTGCACGTCAACATCAGTGTAATTTATAAAGAACGCAGGATGACTCATTTTGGGAGGAAAAAACTGTTTTGTCTGTTGTAGTTTGTTGTCTGTGTTACAACGTTTGGAAAGAGGTGTCATTTGATTTAAAAGTGATTCACTTTGAAGTTTTTCTGCATATGTCAGAGACATGAAAGGAGCGAAGCTCATCAGCATCTCACCAGGTCATTTAGGTCCTTCAAACTTTATTTTGAGTAAATGCTTCAGGGGAGCATTAGCATGGCATTTCAGAGGGCCAGCTTCAGCCCCCCCCCCGCCTTTTTTAAGCATTTTTCTTTATTTGCCTCTCACATGCCTGGAAAAGCTCCTCGCCATCTAACCATGACCTTTAGGTCCTTCAGACTTTTTTCAGTAAAATGGTTCTTGGGAGGATGAGCAGGACTAAAACCTTTCAGCTTCTGGGGGAGCTCCACCCCCCCCAAGACCCCCACCTTTTTAAGCATTTTGCTTTTTTGCCTTTCAGCTGACCCCCCTAATTACAGCCCCCTTAACCCCCTCCCACTTTAAGCATTTTTTTTAATGTAGATGTAAATTAATATTCAAAGTTTTCAGCTAGTTGACAGTAGGGCTGTACAATATGTACAAATTATCGTATCTCAATATTGTCATATCAGGCAGCACAGTGGATTAGTGGTTAGCACTGTTGCCTCAAAGCAAGAAGGTCATGGGTTCAATTCCCATCTGTGGCCTTTCTGTGTGGAGTTTGCATGTTCTCCCCGTGTTTCTGTGGGTTTCCTCCGGGTGCTCCGGTTTCCTCCCACATCCAAAGACATGCGAGTTAGGTGGATTGGAGTCTTTAAATTGTCCGTAGGTGTGACTGTGTTTGTTTGTTTGTCTGTTTTGTGGCCCTGTGACAGACTGGCGTCCTGTCCAGGGTGTACCCCGCCTTGCGCTCTATGATTTCTGGGATGGGCTCCAGCCCCCCACGACCCTTGAAGTAAGTAGCTGAAGATGAGTGTGTGTGAGTGAGTGAATATTGTCATATCAATATGATAAACGATATGACTATGACTTGACACAAAGTGCAGCAACAGTGAAAATTAAACCTTCTTAAAACAGTAATAATACCACACTCATTTTACACTCATCATAAGGTTAGGATACTGTGCCCTCCAAAAGTATTGGAACACTTGGAATTTCACACATTTTAATTTGTTTATGCCATTTTAAATACAAGAAATACAAAAAAAGAAAAATTTCTAAAATTATCTTCCTCAAATTCAAACTGAAAGTAAATCTCTAAAACCTGATAAAACCTGTAAATAATAATCAGTTTTATTGCCTGTTTTCTTTAGACAAGTCAGTGGATGGAAACATGAACATTTCCAAGTCACTGAATATGTCTTGGACTTTATTTACATCAGTTATGAAGAAATATAAAAGTTTCTATTCCAGTTCTCATGTCATGACCGCTTCTATGTTCCTCTTCATTGTTGTCCTGTTCATTGCTCTCTGTTTTCCCCCGACCCTCTGATTATGTTCTCTCTGCACCTGCCATGTGTCCCTGTCGCTCACTTTGATTCGGTCTGCTTTGTGTTTCCTTTCACTCATGCTCTTTGCACCTGTTCATGCATCTTTGTGTCTATTACACCACTTCACTTCATGCACTTCACAATCTTGCCCCATCTATACTCTTTGTCCAGAAGCCACGCCCCTTTCTAGATCCTTCCCTCACATGCACCTTGTTAACACCTGATATTTAATCTCCTCCCAGTCATCTCACCAGCGCCAGTTGTTGTCTCCGTGCACTTACCAGCTTTCTTTACAGTTCTGATTTACCTTGACGTGTTTTTGATCCTGGTTTGTATTTTTTACTGCGCCTTTTGCTTCACCTCTGATGTCTGTGGTTGCTCGTGCCACTGAACCCTGCTTGACTATGACAGCGTGTATGCCTAACCCTTTGTGTCTTTGCTCCGCTGACTGGTAACCTGTGCACCGAACCAAAGCCTGTAATAAAGACAACAACTTCTTTTACACTAACGCCTGATCTAGGAGTCTGCATAGAGGGTCCACCCTCGACGGGTGCCAGGCACCCTCACAGCCTGATATCAGGACGCTGGATTTTATATTTTAATTCATTTATATCAAGTTGTAGAGATTTGCTTTCAGTTTGAGTTAAGGAAGATAATTTTAGAAAAAAAAAATGTATTTGAAATGGAATAAACAAATTAAAATGTGTGAAATACCAAGTGTTCCAATACTTTTGAGGGCAATTGAGAAACAGTGAGGAGCAGCATCTTACATCTCATATATAGAGCAGCAGATAAGAGAAATTTAGAGTGGAATCCTGCAAATGGTGATACAAACATCAAATTCAGCACAAATAATCCACAGACATGAACTCTTTAAAAAAAACTGATTGGCCACTTGAATTTTCAGTAGGCAGCCAGGTAGGGGTCAACTGAAGAATTACACAGGGGTCAAAATTAAAAGAAGCTCCAATCATATAGAAAACTACACCACATTATTTGCCTGATCATAAAGATTCCAAAAAGGTATAGTTTGGACAATCTGTGACTGAATGCTGTGGAGTTATGAGGTAAAAGCAGCAAGAATGGTGACAAAGGTCAGTTTCAGTTTGTACAGGGGTCAAAAGTTAAAGTTGCTCCAGTTTTGGTAAAAAAAAAAAAAAAAATGATGCAAATTATTGGTTGAGTTAATCAGGTTTTAAAAAGTAACAGTTTGCATTATGTGTCATGCTTAGTTCATGTTACAGGGTAACATATGTCACATGTCATAAACGTTTGACCCCTGTACAAACTGAAACTGACCTTTGTCACCATTCTTGCCGTTTTTAATCCCAAAACTCCATAACAGACAGTCATAGATTGTCCAAACTATACCTTTTTGGAATCTTGATGATCAGACAAGTAATGTGATGTAGTTTTCATTTTGATTGGAGCATTTTTAAATTTTGACCCCTGTGTAATTCTTCAGTTGACCCCTACCAGGCCGCCTATTGAAAATTCAAGTGGCCAGTCAGTTTTTTTTAAAGTGCAGTCTCTAAGCTGTATTTGTGCTGATTGATTCAGTTATCTGCTGCACTAATAAGCCAACAGAGCATGAACCAGCTGCTGTCTGTTAGTTTAAACGTGTACATAAGCCAACCCGAATTAAAGGAGAAATGCTGCTTTTAACAACCTGGACCTCATTTCTGACATAAAATATGGTCGTCTACTCACCAATATAAGTTTGGTGTCACTAGAAGTCCATAGTTCAAACAATATGTTCAGTTCAAATCTGAGTCAAACATTTTTCTTCTTCTACTAAGATGGATTAGAACTTTTTGTGGTACAATAGCACCAACTACTGGACAGGAGGAACCTAGCAGTGAATGTTACTGATTTCAAAAGGCAGCTCTTTCAACCAAACGTGTGGTGCCATGACATGTCAATCATCTGTGTTCAATCAGGTTTCAGTGGAGTCCCGTGAAACCCCAACCTCCGCTCTAGCTCCACCCATGCCAGGAAGTGTTCAACATTTGACATTTCCTGTTTCACTGTGACTGAAAATTTGGCACTTCCTGTTTGAGTGTGATCTTGCCACTGAGTTCCCATGAGATTCCATGGGATCTCATCTGTCAATCCAGGAAGTGTTTGAAATTTGAACATTTCCTGTTTTACTGTGGATTCCAAATTTGGCACTTCCTGTTTAGGACTCCCTGTACCATGAGCAAGCTTCGCGACACTTCGCTCATATTAATTCCGACGGGACTCTAACTTTACTCAGGAGAGAGTGGCGCAGCATTTAGGAGCTGTGCGAATGGAATGGAATGGAGGATGATTCTCCTTTCTTGCCTGCAACAAAACAAGAGTCCCAGTTAGTGACTTTAATCAGCACAAAAGTGACTTACGATTGACATTTTCAAAAATTTCTAGATTCCCTTGAATGCACTCTCAGCACAGCCTGAAGTTGATTGACTAGCTAGTAACTGTTTACAACAGGTGAAGAAATGGTTGAACTCAAGTCCAACACGGTTTGTTTGATTATTTACAAACACCTGTTAATTACTTTTCCAAAAGAAGTAACTTGCTTTGCCAAGTGGTTAGTGCACTTGGTTCCAGTGCTGAAAGTTCCTGGTTTAGATGCCCCCCTGTCCATGCGCCCATTTACATCAATGACTCTGCTGTGGAGATTGAGCAGCAATCAACACAAAGATGACGGCGCACATAGTTGCAGCGGCTCGATGCTCTCAGTTTAGCAGCAGTTTTCTCTTGTTTTTGTGTGTTTTTTGTTTACTTTTTTGTGCACTCAATGCTCAATTAAATTACAGACAAACCAAACTCCTTGAAATCGCAACTCGACATCGGTACTCTGCTCCAGAAAATGAGGATTTTATTCCTCCGGAGTATCAACGACACAGGGATCGCGAAGGCATGGTCACTGTCCCCCTGTTAAGAGATGGTGTAGGCTGTAAAAGCGAACCCATTCAGACCAGCCCTACGAGTCTCTTCCTCTCCAACTCCCAGTCTCTCCTCAACAAGATGGATGAACTGAGGCTCAGGATTATGTCTCAAAGAACAAACAGCTGTGTGACGAAGATCACAGAGACCTAGCTGGACGGCACCGTCCCGGATGCGGCTATGGAGCTAGCAGAGCACTCCATTTATCAAGTGGATCAAACAGTTGTGTCTGGTAAGACAAAAGGCAGGTGAGTGTGTGTTTACATTCACAATAACTGGTGCAGAGCTACAGACATTCTTGGGTTGGGCTGCTCTCTGGACTTAGAGTACTTGGCTGTAAACTGCAGGCCGTTCTACACACCACGTGAGTTTTCTGCTATTCTCATCACTGTTGTTTACATACCACCACATGCTAATGCAGCATAGCAGGAGGAGCTGCACAGTGTCATCAACACCCAGATGAATGCTCAGCCTGAGGCTGCAGTGATAGTAGCAGGAGAATTTAACAACAAAGACCTGAGGACAGTAATGCCCAAATCTTACAAGAACTGGGGTCCGAGAGCATTTGTTGGACAGTTCACTCGCTTGGCCTAAATGTTTTATTATTGCTGTTAACAGCTCAACCTACATCCCACAATCAAGTGTTATGTCTCTTTTTTCAGGACAACCTGTACTTTCAGAATTTATATGGTATGGTGGTGTTTTATGTGTAATAAAGGTTTACAATCAGAAATAAGAAAGGAAAAAAAATAAAGCCGGAAAATTTTTTCACACAGATTTATTCAAAACACAGCAAACTATAATAAACAACTATTTTTGCACTTTATAAAGATAATTTGGAGTATTGCACAAAAGACTGTACAATATAAATGTTCTAACAATAAACAAATGCACATTTTGAACAATATATACAAAATGGTCTATGCGTTTTGTTTGAGAAGACTGATGTACAAGTTCATAAGTAGACTGCAGGGGTCCCAGAATAATCTTATTATGCAGTGACCAATCCCAGTTCTGTCAGATAACAATCCCATATGTGGAAATACTGTTATTTGTGCCTTTTATAGAATATGAGGGCTGTCAATAAAGTATAGGTCCTTTTTATTTTTTTCAAAAACTATATGGATTTCATTCATATGTTTTTACGTCAGACATGCTTGAACCCTCGTGCGCATGCGTGAGTTTTTCCACGCCTGTCGGTGACGTCATTCGCCTGTGAGCACTCCTTGTGGGAGGAGTCATCCAGCCCCTCGTCGGAATTCCTTTGTCTGAGAAGTTGCTGAGAGACTGGCGCTTTGTTTGATCAAAATTTTTTCTAAACCTCTGAGACACATCGAAGTGGACATGGTTCGAAAAATTAAGCTGGTTTTCGGTGAAAATTTTAACGGCTGATAAGAGATTTTGAAGTGATACTGTCGCTTTAAGGACTTCCCACGGTGCAAGATGTCGCGCAGCGCTCTCAGGCGCCGTCGTCAAACATATGAATGAAATCCATATAGTTTTTGAAAAAAATAAAAAGGACCTATACTTTATTGACAGACCTCGTATGTATGCAATTTTTTTTAAATGGCATCTTTTATTGCTCCTATTTCTTAGATGCCTTTTATTGAATTTGCACAAGCACTTTTTATGTATATATATATATATATATATATATATATATTTTTTTTTTTTCAATATTAGTTGATATAACGCCTTTATACTATGTTTGTTTTATCTTTTGTATGTGATGGTGTCTATTTGGACGTTGGAGTCTGCAATAAAGGGTTCATCTCAAAGCAGTTTGTCTGCTATTACACAAAGCTCACATCACAAATTTATACTTCTATGAAGCTGACTGTGTGTTTGCTCTCTCTCTGAAAGCACTTTTCACACTTCTGGGCTTATTTACACTCTGAGGAGCTGCCCGGCTCCATTGATAGGGTAAACAGTGCTTTACGCGGAGGGAGAGAGCTGGCCACAGACTGATCCAGTAACATTCACAGCCAAGCTAGTGGAGTAATCCTGATACTCAGACACTCTCTGTTTGAGCACGTGAGAGGCCCTCCGTCTGCTCACTTTCAGTGATCGCTGTGCGTAATGGCGCAGGGCGTATTGAGAGAACAGCCAGGGGGCTATTCAAACGGCATTTACAGGAAAACTAGTAAGACATCTGTGAAAAAAGAACAATCATTGGTTTAGCACGTGAGATAAATCTGCCCTATGATTGAATTTTGGAAAACCATGTGACGGTGAACCAATTCCGATTGGAAACTCACTTTCCGCACATCACACAGCTTCTATGGGGAGTACCAAGATGGCAGATGCTGGCTCGAAAGTCCGCGGAGTTAACTTTTCAGCAAAAAAAAAAAAAAGCGTGTTTCTATCTCTTATCTTTAAAAAGTTGTTTATAATTTAGTAAAGCTTGGTCCCAGCCGTCGTATACGACGGCGTCGGCCCCAGAGGATTAAATTCCCAACCAGAGAAAACAACCGATTGGATCAAGTCTACACCAACATTTCTGGAGCCTATAAAGCTGCAGCATCTCCACACCTGAGCCTCTCTGACCACCTTTCCCTGACCCTGTCCCAATCCTACAAGCCTCTGAACTGCAGAACCAGACCAATCACCAGAACTGTCCAAGTTTGGAGGGAGGAAGCCACTTCTCTTCTGCAGGACTGTTTTGAGAACACATGCTGGGAGGTGTTTCCAGAGGGAGCAGATCTGGCGGAATACACCGCAGCTGTCCTGGCCCACATCCACTTTTGCAGTGAGGCAGTGTTGACCACCAAAACCTTCAAGGTGTTCCCGAACCACAAACCGTGGATGAACAGTCATGTTCGGACACTCCTCAAGGTTTGGGACGCTGCCTTCAGGTCAGGTGACATGCAGGCCTACAGCCACGCCCGGAGGGATCTAAAAAGGGGCATCAGCAACCCCCACAGCATGTGGTCTGTCATCAAAGCCAATACAGACTATGAGTGCAGCAGCTCACAGATCAGCCCTGACAGCATGTTGCCTGATACCCTGAACAATTTCTTTGCACGCTTTAACATGAAGAATATCAGAGCAGATCTTCAAACCACCTCATCAAGTGAAGAACCAGCACTTGTCCTGCAGCAACACCAGGTGAGATCTACTCTGAGGCACATCAAGACCTCAAAATAGGCAGGACGGGGTGTCAGGCCACATACTGCAGTCATGTGCTGCTGATCAGCTAATGGAAGTCTTCACCAACATCTTCAACCTCTCATTGCAACAAGCTGCTGTCCACACTTGTCTTACATCCACCACTATCTTCCCTGTACCAAAGATCTGTGACCTGCCTTAATGACTACCACCCTGTCGCCCTGACCCCGGTAGTTGTGAAATGCTTTGAGAGGATCATCCTGTCCCACATCAGAGACATCACCCCTCCAGATCTGGATAGACACCAATTTGCCTACCAGAGGAACAGATCTGCAGAGGATGCAGATTAACAGATAATCAGCTAACTGAAAAGTTATCTTTTATAAAGCTAAACCAATAAACCACCCAAAAATTTATTGGAAGCTACAGATAACATCCAGTATTGTCTCCAGTACACTTCCAACTACTAACAAGCTGATTTTGAGTTTTATCACCACAATCGCTTCTGGTAGCATCAAAGGTGACCCAAACAACGAGTCAGCACTTATGTCTTTGAGCATCCTGCCCCCTGTTGGAAGCTTTTGTTTATTACAGAACTTCGAGCACAGAAGCAGTTGAGAGGAGCAGCAAACCTCAAATCTCTACTCGATAACAGCATTGCCGTGAGGTGGAGGTCTTGGAAAATAAAGCAGTGCTGACTTATGGTTTGGTTTATAAATTTAAAAAAGCCAAGTTGTAATTTGATAACCGTCTGATATAACCAGTGTCAAAATAAATAGAACACTGCCATCTACTGGACGCTCAGCACTAGGGCAAATACTGCCATGAACACTACTGGCCAATAGATGGCAGTAGAAACTGTGAAATCTTGCTAAAACAAAATTCCAGATAATCCCTGTCTGCTACGTTTAAGATGCATGGAATTTAATAAACGCAAACTGAATTTCAGACATCTTATATATACAGTGTTTGACATAAGCAGTACTCTAATAGCAAACAGGAAGCGATTGCAATGATTACAATTGAAAATAATGGAGAAGCAACCTGAACTTCTTCTGGCATTTTTACATAAAACAAACAAACCCAGAGAATATATTCACGAGAGTTGTAGGCACAATATACAAAGAGCTTAATGCTGTTGTCCGTGTGGAGCCTGTGAATGTACTGAGATTACCCATAATGCACCTGGACACAGCATGTCAATCAATCAATCAATCAATCAATTTTTTTTATATAGCGCCAAATCACAACAAACAGTTGCCCCAAGGCGCTTTATATTGTAAGGCAAGGCCATACAATAATTATGTAAAACCCCAACGGTCAAAACGACCCCCTGTGAGCAAGCACTTGGCTACAGTGGGAAGGAAAAACTCCCTTTTAACAGGAAGAAACCTCCAGCAGAACCAGGCTCAGGGAGGGGCAGTCTTCTGCTGGGACTGGTTGGGGCTGAGGGAGAGAACCAGGAAAAAGACATGCTGTGGAGGGGAGCAAAGATCGATCACTAATGATTAAATGCAGAGTGGTGCATACAGAGCAAAAAGAGAAAGAAACAGTGCATCATGGGAACCCCCCCAGCAGTCTACGTCTATAGCAGCATAACTAAGGGATGGTTCAGGGTCACCTGATCCAGCCCTAACTATAAGCTTTAGCAAAAAGGAAAGTTTTAAGCCTAATCTTAAAAGTAGAGAGGGTGTCTGTCTCCCTGATCTGAATTGGGAGCTGGTTCCACAGGAGAGGAGCCTGAAAGCTGAAGGCTCTGCCTCCCATTCTACTCTTACAAACCCTAGGAACTACAAGTATGCCTGCAGTCTGAGAGCGAAGCGCTCTATTGGGGTGATATGGTACTACGAGGTCCCTAAGGTAAGATGGGACCTGATTATTCAAAACCTTATAAGTAAGAAGAAGAATTTTAAATTTTATTCTAGAATTAACAGGAAGCCAATGAAGAGAGGCCAATATGGGTGAGATATGCTCTCTCTTCTAGTCCCCGTCAGTACTCTAGCTGCAGCATTTTGAATTAACTGAAGGCTTTTTAGGGAACTTTTAGGACAACCTGATAATAATGAATTACAATAGTCCAGCCTAGAGGAAATAAATGCATGAATTAGTTTTTCAGCATCACTCTGAGACAAGACCTTTCTGATTTTAGAGATATTGCGTAAATGCAAAAAGCAGTCCTACATATTTGTTTAATATGCGCTTTGAATGACATATCCTGATCAAAAATGACTCCAAGATTTCTCACAGTATTACTAGAGGTCAGGGTAATGCCATCCAGAGTAAGGATCTGGTTAGACACCATGTTTCTAAGATTTGTGGGGCCAAGTACAATAACTTCAGTTTTATCTGAGTGTAAAAGCAGGAAATTAGAGGTCATCCATGTCTTTATGTCTGTAAGACAATCCTGCAGTTTAACTAATTGGTGTGTGTCCTCTGGCTTCATGGATAGATAAAGCTGGGTATCATCTGCGTAACAATGAAAATTTAAGCAATACCGTCTAATAATACTGCCTAAGGGAAGCATATATAAAGTGAATAAAATTGGTCCTAGCACAGAACCTTGTGGAACTCCATAATTAACTTTAGTCTGTGAAGAAGATTCCCCATTTACATGAACAAATTGTAATCTATTAGACAAATACACACTAAAACCTTCAAAATTAGTGCAATACTTTAAAACTAAAACATATATCTGATATTTTCACTTTAGAAAACTTCAGATGTGACGTTAATTTAAATAACGTGTCCGAAATTAGTTTGGTTAAAATTTTAACCATAAGTTAAAACTGTATGCCTCTGGATGACTTGGGTGATATCGTCAGCATATCAGTATGGGGTTAAAAGAAATGAACCTTTTTCTTTTCTGTGACCAGTTCTCCTTTGCCTGCAGAGGATAGAGCAGTTTCTTCTGGAGTCAGCTTTCCTCTGTTTACGGAGGATAGTGCATCTACTACAAAACATTTAACAGGTAGGTGTTTAATTGATTTTAGATCTTATAGATGTTTGTAACTATTCAGTTTTGTTTACCACATCTGCAAAAATACATTAGTAATCTAAACATTATCGGACCAAAATTTATTGAAAGATAATTAATTAGTCCGATTATCTGAAAAGCTAATCCGATTGTTATGTGTCGGACGCAGCCTGGAGAACCGACCAGCGTTTGAAGGACCCAGTATAAAATAAGCAGAGCACGGTACAAAGGATAAAAGAGTTTAATGAACATAACAGTGCTGTGAAAATATAAAAGTGCGCGGTCTGGCGTGGTGGATTGCGGTGCGCTCCCAGCAGCGCTAACGGTCCGGAGCCAGAACTGGTTCGGACCCAAGGACCCCGCCGACACCCCCCAGGTGGCCGCGACAAACCGAGTCTGTGAAAGAAGGAATCATTATGTGAGTCCACACTCAACACACAGAGAGAACGCTCAAAGGTGCACAAACAGCAAACACTCCTGGCTTAATTACTAATCAGCTTCCCACCCTGCAGGCATGGAACATCCAGTTCACAAAACTCCACTGCAGTGGAAGCTGATTTAAACGACCAACATACAGCTCAATATAATAAGGTGTGAGGGACACCACATTTACTGACTGTATAAATGTTAGTCACAAAATCTAATGTACCTCAGGAAGTGTGCTGACGAGCGTGAGACCTCCCCCTCCTCTTTCACAGACCATGCATCAAACCTGGACGTTCTCTATCCACTGATGATGAGATGGCTCCCGAGACGACGATCTCACCCGTCTGGTCACAAGGTCGAGTCTCTGGCAAATACACACTGTGTACTCCAGTCTTAAATGCCACCATGTTCCAATCCATGTAGATGCACCACAGCTGTGAGTCCTGATGAGCCGCAGGTGATCAGCCTCAGGTGATCAGGGTGAGGTCCTGATAAACTCAGCTACACAGCCACTCAGTCCCAAATGCAAGCCACCTGGAAGGAAAAACAAAAGACAGAAACAAAAAAGGCAGCCAGGCCCCCCAGCCATACAACAGTACCCCACCCTCACGGGAAGCCTCCCGGCGACCACACAAACCTGGCCCAGGAGAAACACCCCCTCCAGGGACCATGGCTGGAAACCGTATCCGCATTCATCTTCCAACAGAATTCATCTAACAGAACGGTAGATGTCTTCTCCTCTGGCTGCATCTTTGCCCTTGTTTCTATCAGTCAGTTAGCACAGGTGTGGCCAGGAGTTCTTGAACCTGTGCGGTCAGCCTTTGTCCAACCATGTTCACAGTCTGATTAGTCATAAAACAAAAAAAGACAAACACAAACAACCAAAACACCCCCCCCTCCCCAGAGGCCCGTTCCATCAAACCCCGGGAAGGGGAGAAAAGAAAAAACAACCCAAACTTAAGCTAACAAATAAAAACACTAACCCCCCCAGAGACCGTTCCATCAAACCCCAGGAAGGGGAGAAAAGAAAAACCCAAGCTTAAGCTTGCAAAAAAAATGCTAACACCCCCCCCCCCAACGACATGTAAGGACCAACACCCCCCAGAGGACATCCCGCCAGCTCCAGGAGTAATAACCACAGCCGAGGTCCCTCTGGGATCCAACGTCACCCACGGGGACTCCCAGCGCCTCCCAGAGGACCATTCCATCAACCCCAGGAGACGCCTCCCCTCATGACCAACGGACCCAGCCCCGGCCGTCTATGGCTAGATGGACCCACAGCCCTTTCCCCCCCAGAGGACACCACAGTCAAACCCTGAGGGCGGAAACTGGGGGGAAAAACAAAAGGAGAAAAAAAAACATACAAACAAAACAACCCCAACCCCACCCCCTTGGCGCAGTGGAAACTGGAAGCACGTCCAGTGTCACCAACCGTGACTATACCCCAGAAGCCAACCGGGAGGAGTGGAACAGCGGTTATGGCAGACAGCACAAACGGCGCCACTCCTCCGACTTCTAAACCAGCCACCAGCTGCGGGTATATCCCACTGCCCCAAACCTCAGCCGCGCCGATGGCAGACGGCTCAAAGGCGTGCTGAAGCCGGAGGTGGAACAGGGAAACAACAACAAAAACACCCCCCCCCCCCCAGGTGCAGAGGTTACCTGGGAAACGCCCAGCATAACCAAACTGCACCACCAGCACACACCGACACTACGGCTCACACGGCTGGAGCCAGAGGAGAAGAGAGGGAACAAAAAGAAAATACCCCAAACCCCCCCCTCCCCTCCCAGGTGCAGAGGTTACCTGGGAAACGCCCAGCATACAACCAAACTGCACCACTCCAGCAACGCCGACTCTACGGCTCACCCGGCTGGAGTAAATGTCCACGAATCAAAGTCAAAAGACATTTGCACAGGTAGAAGCTCCACTTACTGGGCCTCATGTATTAAAGTGTGCATTGTGGCGTAAATTTACGGTGTAAATTTGAAATACACCAAAGTTGCCGTGACATGTATCAAGCAGTGTGCACCTGCCCATTTCTGGCGTACGCCTGACGTGATCTGAAATGCAGCGGGTGGAAACGATCGTAATTATAATAAACACGCCCATAAATATTCAGACTCCGCTTCAGACACACCCTCATTTTATGACGTGGAAGCCAGGAAGACGGCAAAGAAAAAGAACTTCACCAATCATGACGCATGCTAATAGGGTGCCAAAAGCGGCCGTCGTATCAATTGTTTTGTAGTATAATCAATAAAGTGTTACACTGGTCCCTCGTTTATCGCGGGAGTTACGTTCTAGAATAGCCCGTAATACGCGAAACTGCGACATAGTCAGCGTTATTTTTTACGATTATTATAGACGTTTCAAAGCTGTAAAAACACTTTATACACTTTCTCAATCAGGCATGAACATTTTCTCACTTTTCTCTCGTGTGTAAACACTCTCAAAGTCCAAACCTTAGTAGGGAAATAAGACCAAACTGTTTTCAGGCCCAAACATTTGTTTGAGAAATAAAAATAGAACGTTTTCCTATAAATAATTATGATGGCATTTAGAACTAACAAATTAATTTTAACGATCAACCTACGAGGTCGGACACATAAGAAATTATTAATAGTGACTGACCAGTATGTCACAGATCGGGCCTCTGCGTCCTGACGCTGCGCCTTTTCCCACTCACATCTCGCTGCAGCAGGTGTCTGTGTGACAAACAGTTATGTGTAGTTGTTGGCGCTCTTTTCTCTTCTGGGCAACAAGATTCTTATAAACAGATACGTAGAACACAGAACACTGTAAAAAAAAAAAGACATGCAAAATTGGACTAAATACTCTGCGAGACTCTGAGGTCACAAAAGGTGAACGGTGTTATAGTGAGGGACCACTGTATTCTCTTTTCACGCCAATAATTCTTGACATGTGGATATTTGCTCGCTCAATTAATAAGACACGCCTAATCTGTCAGATTTCTTTATTTTTTAAATGTATTTCTGTATTTATTTTATTGTGAACCGAATGGAGACGACAAAACCTGGTTGCAGCACGAGCGAATTAAGGGAATGTCGAAACTACAGTTGTTATTATCAATTTCATTGTCTAAAACGATCACACCACATAAAGTTAAGCTCAGCGCTGCTCTGGCTCCAGGCTCCAAGTCTGGAGAAAAAGGCGAGCAGCGCTTTCTTTGCAGTCAGCGCTGTGACCACGGATCGTGCTCCATAACAATCCCGCAAAGGCGGGATTTGTATTGATTATTGTGTAGTATAATCAGGAAAGTGTTATTTATGTAACATATGCATTGATTTGTATAATGGCACTGTCTCCTCCGGTGTGCACTTTTTTGGGGGGGAACCTCGCCCCCTGTGATAAACTCATCGCCTCCTTAATATTTTTTTGTCTGACAAAACGGAAGCGAAAGCACACAAGCGGGAAAAAAGCTGTTGTGTCTCCAAAGTGAGAGAGAGAGAGGTAATGTGTAAACACTGCTAGGATTCACACAGCAGCAAATTAAGGAGCTGAAGTCCGTAGCTGTTGCATTTAAAGATTAACAAAAGTAAAGCACAGTTAATTAAGATAAAAGGAATGATTCCAACCTTGTAGTCAGTAAAAGAGCGGACAGAAGTCGAGGCGCCGAGTCAGTCCATTCACAGGGGCGGGAGCGGCCGCCTGCTCTTCCTGCAATCTGATTGGCCACCCTGTATGCGTCTCCAATTGTCATTGGCTGTTGGTCATGTCAATCATTGTGCTCGATGTAAGTCACCGTTGTGTGATCAAACGGAAACAAAACTGAAACCTAGAATAAGACTGCGCCGTGTATGAAACACTACCGAACTTTTATTTTGACATAAATTCAGGAAGTGGTTCTGCAGCTGCGCCGATTAAATGCTGTAGCTTCACCGATCACGGACTTTCCTCGTGTTGACAGCAGCGCGCGGTTCGAGAACACTGTATTTCCATAATCTCTATAAATATGGGAGGGCCGGCCCACGCACGTCTAAACATGCAGCGGCCCACCGGCAAATGCCCAAAATCACAGATTATCAGTCCGAGCCTGGATACAGCTCTGCATAGCGGCAGAATCGACAGCGGGCGACGATCTTCCCTGACGCCTCGCTCTCTCTGCCTCCGCTGCGCTTACCGAGTGCATGCGCTCGTTAAATGCCGCCGCGGGCCAATCACCCCCGTGTGTCTGCTGTGCAGCCGCAGACACGGCTCTGTCTCCTGAATGGAGGTGCAGCCAACTTGGCACAAGTCCAGAGACTACGCTTGCCGTTTTGATGCGGAGCGGCCGGTGACACTTGTTGCTCACAAGGACAGACTTCTTGCGGCAAAATCCGCAGCGCCGCACTTCTCGGTAATCGGAGCCGCAGAGCTCCGTGGCCGCTGAGAGAGGTTTATATCTTTTAATGACTTGGATTCTTTGCGGGTCTCACCTCTGTAGCCCTCGACGGTAACACCGGAGGCGAAAGACAGTAGATTTTCATTGTGACACCACTCAATCAAACGAAACGTATGAAAAAGTCCCCAAAATAATTTTCAAGCACAAATAAATGTGTACTCACCAAACGTACCGCAAGACAATATGAAGTTTTTAAAAAGTAGATCCTTTCGTATAAGACAAGAAAAAGGTGCAGATGCAAACTGACGTAAATCCACAAATTACAGTTGGCGCGCGCAATGCATGCGCCAGCTTACACTTGGCCCAGACGGATGCACTTTTCTCTTCTCCCTCCCTCATCTTTCCTGCTTCTGTGGCATGTTGTCTGTGGAAAACGACAAAAATGGATCTGTTAAAGTGGTCTCTGAACGCAATTGACACTGTGATGGGTTACGTGATGGACTCGTGGAGGAGATGGCAGGTCATGTGCCTTTACATGCTTTCTGTGGAGGACGTCGAAGATGCGTACATATTCGGCTTGGTGGTGACCGGCTTTCTGCTGTGGAGCAGGCACTGCACTGGTTTACCGGAAAATCAAGAAAGTGGAAGCAGCTTTGATTGGTCCTTCCAGGCTGCCCTACATGATTGATTCGATTGGAAAGGCAGTGGTTGCGCAGTCGGCGGGTGTTAACAGCACGCTGGAAAACGTCTCGAGCAGAATCGCAGCCCTGGAAACCCGCTTTGATCATCTGTGAAGACCACATTCTACATTCAGATGCATTGAGAGCCACTCTGTTCTCAGAACTGTGGAATCTTTCAGGCATCTGCTAATCTGGTTATTCATTTGGCTTCCCCAAACACAGCTGCACTTTAAGGTCGCTGTGATAAAACCTCCTCAGAAGATCAACACTTAAGCCTCGCTCCCTGGTCTTCCCCCCTCCCCTCAGCTTCTCCAGCTCTGACGTTGACTGTGACAGTGGACTGCTCAGGGCTGAGCCCCTCCCCCTCCAGGACTGTCGGACAAGGCCGTTGACGGCGCCAAATAGGCTGCCTCCAGAGTGTTCCGATAAACTGGACCTTTTCAAATCTCGGTTGTCGTCCTGAGTCCTTGTTTTGTCTGTGTGATTATTGTTTTTCTGTGCTGATGGGGATTTATTTCCTCATTGCCGCTGTGTAACGCAGCAGCTATGAGGGTTTTTTTTCTCCTTTTCCCTCGTGTTTTGCTTTTCAATATATGTTTATGTACCGGCCGGCCTATGTGTTGTGTGTTGTGTGTGTGTTGTTGTTATGGGTCGGTGTTGGTTTGCCCAGCCCTGCTGTTGACCAAGGCAGGGATGTACATCTGGAGCTGGTCCCCGGGCGCCTAATGGCGACTTCTGCTCCTACTGGCAATTAGGATGGGTTAAATGCAGTAGACACATTTCATTGTGCAAGGGAACATGTTCTTCTGTGCATATGACAATAAAATTCCTTTGAATCCTTGAATCCTTGAGAGGGTCTTGTCCCTGATGTCTCGGCAGCATCCATGATGAGATGACAGTTTTGCGGAGGGCTAAATGAAGATTTCTCCGTTGAATGACAGATCTGGGCTTGAAGATTTACTTTACTACATTCAGAAGGATCTTATGTGTAAATATAAGTAATTTTTTGGTCCAAAGATCTGACCGCATTTATTTCAATGCAGGTCTACTTTAATTAAGTTAAAACTACATGTACACCAGTTTTTTTCCTCAGAAATGTGATGTTATTTTACATCATGTTCATAATGTATTTGAACACTGGCTGGAACTCGTCTTCGTCTAAGCGGAGACACTTTGGTTCCTGAAGTGTTCCAGAAGGCCCCGAGGCCCGCCGGTGCTGATGCCCAGATGGTGTAGTGCAGTGATTCTCAACCGGGGTGCCGCGGCACTTTAGGGTTCCGTGATCGATCGTCAGGGGTGCCATGGGCAATTATCAAATATCACCATTATCGGGTGTATGTGCTGTAATAGTGTGGCAGATGATGTAATGCTCTTTTATTCCAGTAGATGGCAGCAAAGCGCTGTACTATAGTATAATAGACATACTTGTGCACATAGCGTTGTGCGTCTCCATGGTTACGGGTTGCTGACTACAGCGCGGCTCAATAAAGGCTGAAAATCACTGGTGTAGTGTGAAGCAGTGGAGACCAGCTGGGTGGACAGAGACACTGCAGAGGACGTGTCTCACATGAGCTACAAAATGAGGGTGTTCCTGGGGGCGTGGCCAGCTAGTGGTCACTTGGCGTTAATGCGCACGGTGTCTAATGATGGATTATATCACTGTGAGGTTTCCAGAATTCTTGACTACTTAATGGAAACAAAGTTCTCTTGACTCCTTTCAGTCCGACGTCTTTCACAGTGACATGCTTGTGATGCTAGTTAGCATGCTAATATCTCCATAAGATGTCTGTAAATCCCTTCAGAGGTGTTTATCTGGTTACAAAACTGTTTTAGAAGTCTTCATTTTTCACAAACTTTGACAAAATGATAAAAAAAAAAAGCCAAACATTAGATTTATACAGAAACTTGGGCTGTTTTGACTTTTTTTTTTTTTTTAATCGAGCAGCCAGCTGATGTCACGCGGCCTTTTGATTCTCATTGGTTGTTGCCATGTTGTGTCAGTCAGTATTTGCATAAAACATACTGTGTCTGTTTGGGCCCCACCCAGCTGTCTCATCGCTGTAAAAGTCCTGCTAACATTAACCAATGAATAACAGGAAATCACAGCTAATGTGGCCATAGGCTTATCTGAGAACACAGACGGTAGCCTGACCCAGAATCACATCTCGGTCTACACACTGGCAGCCCGACTCCTTCGAAACATTCCAGAGGAAAAGAAAACATGAAGTTCTGCTGGAGTTTGCCAGAAGGCACATGGGAGACTTGAGCTTATATCTGATCTCTTTTCTTGATTAATGTTCCTTCTGTTCCAGTTAACCATGTCACTGACGGTTCAACAGGAACATTATGCACACTTTCTCCAGTCACAGGAGCCTATAATTCCTTCAGAGCTGTGACAGGTGTCTTGGTGGCTCCCCTCACTAGTTCCGTTTTTGAAGTATCACCTCCAAACAGGTTTGACAGACAGTACCATAGTGTTTGTATACTTAATGACTGATGGAAATGACAACCAAAAAACCTTCATGTATTCTGACTTCTCTGTAGAAAACAAGCTGTAAAAGAGATGATTAGCTGTAAGGTCACAAAGGGTTCCAATATATGCTAATGGATTTCTATCTTTAATATGTGAAAGCTTTTTGTATTGTTCAATGACTTTAGACTTGTTTATATTCTGCTTGTGTTAAATTGTTTAATTTACTTCACTTCAGAACATATTTTTAAAATCTATACACTTCAAATATGTATTGATTTACTTAGCATGTTCATTACGAGGACACCTGTCCTTCCCTTTAAACCAGAGTGCAGTAGTCTGTAGTATCAAAGAACTTGGCACAAGTGAAAGGATTTCTGATTGGTCAGCAGATTAGTGCCACCCTACCAGAGCTCAGAGAGGACAAGAGCCGCCAAAGCTGCCTGAGGTGAAGCAGCAGGGTGAAGTTTTTGTTTTCATGCCGGGAGCATTTACTATTATTTTGTATTTTGTTTAATGGTTGTTTTCAGGTCATGAACTTCATATGGGGGGAGCAGCACTCAGTAAAAAAAAGTAGTGGCCTATGCCCACTTCCTATAAACAAGAGCAAGCAGAGATTTCCGACATCTGCCAAAATTCAGGGGAGTCTTCCAGGGCCTGAGATCTATCTGTGGTGCAAATGTGGTGAGAATCTGTGAAGTAGTTTTGACATAATCCTGCTAACAGACAGACAAATAAACGCTGATAGTTATTACGTCCTTGGTGGATGTGCTGGTCTAAAAATGAGTTGTGGAGAGGCGCAGAGCTGGGACGTCTATATCGTCCTTCAGCACAAAGCATTTGTACCTCAGACCACACAAAGTCTCGCCCTGTACAAAGAGTTTCCCAGCGCGACTGACAGAAGAACATCCACAACACACGGACAGACCAACATGTCCACAGGAGCACAAGTGGCGTTGTTACTTATGAGGACACTGGGTGTAAAAATGGTAGTGACACTTGGTCCGGACTTTGCGCTGATCTGTACCAGCTGTCCGACAGGGTTCGAACACACAGTCTGATACTTTTTACATGAATGTCTGTATGACTGTACTCGTATAGATGTAAATAAGCGATCCTGATAGTGAGGGACTTATTAATTTGATTTTGAGACTTTGAACAAAGACACACTGACGTACCTGTTGGACAGTGCTTTTTTAGGTCAAGGATGACTGATCCACTTGCCAGGTCCCTGATCTTGAAGCGGGAGAAGTTTATGTTGTAGATGTTGTCCTCTGGTGAACACAGGAACTCTGCCACACATCCAACCAGCACCGTCAGACAACAAGCATCTTCACAAGTCGCAAGACACATTCAGTTACAACTCAAAGCAGACAGAGTGCTGCCTGTAAAATTTGTTTCACTATTTATGGTGCATCCAGAAAGTATTCACAGCGCTTCACTTTTTCACATTTTGGTATCTTGCAGCCTTATTCCAAAACAGAGTAAATTCATTTTCCCTCAAAATTCTACTCACAACACCCCATAAGGACAACATGGAAAAAGTTGTTTATTATATTTATTTTTTGCTAATTTATTAAAAATGAAAAACTAAAAAAAAATCACATGTCCATAAGTATTCACAGTCTTTGCTCAATACTTTGTTGATGCACCTAACGCAGTAATTCCAGCCTCAAGTCTTCTTGAATACGATGCCACCAGCTTGGTGCACCTATCTTCCTCTTTGCAGCACCTCTCAAGCTCCATCAGGTTGGATGGGGAGCGTCGGTGCACAGACATTTTCAGATCTCTCCAGAGATGTTCAGTCAGATTCAGGTCTGGGCTCTGGCTGGACCACTCAAGGACATTCACAGAGTTGTCCTGAAGACACTCCTTTGATATCTTGACTGTGTGTTTAGGGTCATTGTCCTGCTGAAAGATGAACCGTCGCCCCAGTCTGAGGTCCAGAGCGCTCTGGAGCAGGTTTTCATCCAGGATGTCTCTGTGCTTTGCTGCATTCATCTTTCCCTCAATCCTGACTAGTCTCCCAGTTCCTGCTGCTGAAAAACATCCCCACAGCATGATGCTGCCACCACCATGCTTCACTGTAGGGATGGTGCCTGGTTTCCTCCAAACATGATGCCAAAGAGTTCAATCTTTGTATCATCAGACCAGAGAATTTTGTTTCTCCTGGTCTGAGAGTCCTTCAGATGTCTTTTGTCAAACTCCAGCTGGGCTGCCATGTGCCTTTTACTAAGGAGTGGCTTCCGTCTGGACACTCTACCATATAGGCCTGATTGGTGGATTGCTGCAGAGGTGGTTGTCCTTCTGGAAGGTTCTCCTCTCTCCACAGAGGAATGTTGGCGCTCTGACAGAGTGGTTATCAGGTTCTTGGTCACCTCCCTGAATAAGGTTCTTCTCCCCGATCGCTCAGTTTAGACGGGCATCCAGCTCTAGGAAGAATCCTCGTTGATCTTCCATTTACAGATGATGGAGGCCACTGTGCTCATTGGGACCTTCAAAGCACAAATGTTTCTGTACCCTTCCCCAGATTTGTGCCTCCAGACAATCCTGTCTCTGAGGTCTACAGACAATTCATTTGACTTCATGCTTGGTTTGTGCTCTGACTGTCAACTGTGGGACCTTATATGTAGACAGGTGTGTGTCTTTCCAAATCACGTCCAATCAACTGAATTTATGGCAGGTGGACTCCAAGTAAAAGGTAGAAACATCTCAAGGATGATCAGTGGAAACAGGATGCACCTGAGCTCAATTTAGAGCTTTGTGGCAAAGAGTGTGAATGATTGTGTACATGTGATTTCTTAGTTTTTATTTTTAATAAATGTGTAAAAATAAAAAAACTTTCACATTGTCATTATGGGGTATTGTGTGTAGAATGTTGATGAAAAAAATAAATGTACTCAATTTTAGAATAAGGATGTAACATAACAAAATGTGGGAAAAGTGGTGTGAACACTTTCTGGATGCTCTGTAATCCACTCATTAATAATTAGTGTGATAAACCTGATCTACATGAACTTGCATTGCAGGATGTAACAGAACACATTTGCCTTTAAGTTTAGGCTCACATTCAAACAGTGTCAGAGATCCATGTGCTTATCTCGAGGACAGGCCACAGTGGCAGCTGGACAGTTACCACAGACAACCTGTTCCCAGGCCACACTGTCCAGCCTCTGCAGGGGATCCCAAAATCTCCCAGATGGGCGATATAATCCCAGGTTCTGGAACCATCTTGAGATCTCCTTCTTGGACACCTCTCTGTCCAGATTAGATAGCAGATCCACCTCAAGTCATTGCTTTCAATGAAAATGGAACCCTACTGGATGTTGGGAAACCTCCACGTTTCTAAGGGTGAGTCCAACCCAGTGTTGTGTAATGCTCTCTCTCTCACCACTCACTCACTCACTCACTCACCACTCACTCACTCACTCACTCACTCATCACTCACTCACTCACTCACCTTCAACCGCTTATCTGGGATCAGGTCATGGGGGCAACAGCTCCAGCAGGGGACCCCAGACTTTCCTTTCCTGGGCCACATTGACCACCTCTGACTGGGGGATCCCGAGGTGTCCCAGGCCAGTGTGGAGATATAATCTCTCCACCTCGTCCTGCACAGCAAATCACCAGTGTAAAATAAACACTGACCGTGTTAAATCCAGTGTCTATATATTCCTCACTGACCCAGTGTGGGCCCATATAGACACTGTCAGTGTTAATTTAACACTGGTGATTTTGCTGTGTGGATCTCCCTCTGGGTCTCCTCCCAGATGGACATGCCTGGAATACCTCCACTGCCCTAGGGAGGCAACCAGGGGGCATCCTTACCAGCTGCCCAAACCACCTCAACTTCTCCTTTCAATGTGAAGGAGCTCTACTCTGAGCTCCCCACGGATGACTGAACTTCTCACCCTATCTCTAAGGGAGACACCAGCCACCCCTGAGGAAGCCCATTTCGGCCAGTGTACCTGCGATGTAGTTCTTTCGGTCATGACCAAACACTCATGACCATTGACCAGTAGATCGAGAGCTTTGCCTTTGGCTCAGCTCCCTTTTGTCACAACATTACAGTAGAACAAATGCAACACCGCCCCTGATTCTCCGGCCAATCCCACACTCCATTGCCCCCTCACTCATGAATAGGGATGGGTATTGATAAGATTTTATCAGCCGATCTGCTCTGGTCAGCCTGATCCCGTCAGATCTCAGAAGCTAAGCAGTGTGAGACCTGGTTAGTCCTTGGATGGGAGACCTCTTTGGAACACCAGCGGCTGTGTGTGTTCTCCAGGTAACACTGGAGTTGCGTCAGGAAGGACATCCAGTGTAAAAAACTTGTGTCAAATACCAATTCAGATCTGGCTGTATCCACTGTGACGACCCCGAGCAAACAACAGGAGCAGCCAAATGTACAACAATTGATAAGATTTTATCAGTATCAGTGCCATTATTGATTCCACTTATCGATCTGATTCCTTATCGATTCCCTTATCAATACCTCTTGTGAATTTTCTGTGTCCTAAAAGTAGACTTTACAGGTTTTCTATGTTAGCATTTTATTGACTCTTAAAGTAAATAAATATGAAATTGATCACTGGATCCCTGATCTCTGGACAGAAATAGAAATAAACAAAACCTGTAGTTTTTGTTGTGAAAGTGTAGGAACACGGACCCACAACAGGGGGCGCAAATGAACGGACAATGGAGTAAATCAAATAACAAAGCTTTACTGTTGTGAAACTCGCACAACAAACACAACAGATAACAATTTCATGAATAAGCCGAATTCCAATGGTGTCGTGTGGGCAGGCTCGAAGGTAGGAGACGTCTGTCCAAGTCGAACCAGAACCACTCGATTTCCACCGCCACCGAACCCCGGGAATACTGGAGCCGCCAAGTCCCGAACTCCCAGGTGACCACTGCCTCCGCTTGTCGGATCTGGTACTGCTGGCGAGGAACAAAAACAGTCAGAGGTGGGTGCGCTGCACCCAGCAACACGGACGGTGGTAACACCACCTCCCCCTCTCGTCAAGTAAACACTGAAGTGCAGGAGTGTGAGTACTTATCCAATACTGTCTCCTGCTGCTCTTCTCTCTCTGTATAAAGGCAAAAAGTATTCAAAGGTGATACAGTCGGCTGGATACGTTACCTCCTCGGTAGAAACGATATCTCGGCAATGAGGTGGAGATGCCATCCTGCTGATATACCCCTCTGATGATTGCTGTCAGCTGTCTCAGGTGATGGGTGACAGCTGTCACCCTGGCTGCTCCTGTGAGGCGGCAGCGCCCTCTGGTGCCTGCAGCCCGCACTCCAGGCAGGGCGCCCTCTGGTGGTGGTGGGCCAGCAGTACTCCTCTTCAGCGGCCCACAACAGGACCCCCCCCTCAACGGGCGCCTCCTGGCGCCCGACCGGGCTTGTCCGGGTGGCGGCGGTGGTAGAAGTCGTCCAGGAGGGCCGGGTCCAGGATGAAGCTCCTCTTCACCCAGGAGCGTTCTTCGGGACCGTACCCCTCCCAGTCCACCAGATATTGAAAGCCCCGGCCCATCCGTCGGACATCCAAAAGCCGGCGCACAGTCCAAGCCGGCTCGCCGTCGATGATCCGGGCAGGAGGTGGTGCCGGACCGGGTGTACATAGGGGCGAGGTGTGATGGGGCTTGATCTTTGACACGTGGAACACTGGATGGATCCGCAGTGAGGCCGGAAGCTGAAGCCTCACTGCGGCGGGATTGATGACTTTGAGGATCTTGAACGGACCTATGTATCTGTCTTGCAATTTCGGGGAGGCTACTTGTAGTGGGATGTCCTTGGTGGACAACCACACTTCCTGCCCGGAACGATACGTAGGGGCCGGGGTTCGCCGACGGTCTGCATGGGCCTTTGTCCTCATCCGGGCCTTCAGCAAAGCAGAGCGGGCGGCACGCCACACCCGACGGCACTTCCGTAGGTGGGCCTGGACCGAGGGCACACCGACCTCTCCCTCAACCACAGGAAACAACGGGGGCTGATACCCCAAACACCTCAAAGGGGGAGAGGCCGGTGGCTGACGACACTTGGCTGTTGTGGGCGTACTCGATCCAGGCCAGATGGGTACTCCAGGCCGCCGGTGTGCGCGGCTGTTACGCAGCGCAGGGTCTGCTCCATCTCTTGATTGGCCCGCTCTGTTTGCCCGTTGGTTTGGGGGTGGTATCCGGACGAGAGACTGACCGTGGCCCCCAGTTCCCGGCAGAAGCTCCTCCAGACATGCGAGGAGAACTGGGGACCGCGATCGGAGACGATGTCTGATGGAATGCCATGCAGCCGGACGACGTGGTGGACCAGGAGGTCTGCGTCTCCTGGGCTGGGGAGCTTCGGGAGGGCCACGAAGTGGGCCGCCTTGGAGAATCGGTGCACTATCGTGAGGATGACGGTGTTTCCCTGGGACGGCGGGAGGCCCGTGACAAAATCCAGGCCGATGTGGGACCAGGGGCGATGAGGCACGAGCAGCGGCTGTAGCAGTCCCGGAGCCTTGCGATGGTCGGCCTTGCCCCTGGCGCAGGTGGTACAGGCCTGGATATAATCCCGGACGTCGGCCTCCAGGGACGCCCACCAGAAGCGCTGCCGGACAACTGCCACGGTTCTTCGCACCCCTGGATGACAGGAGAGCTTAGAGCCGTGACAGAAGTCCAGGACTGCAGCCCTGGCTTCTGGTGGGACGTAAAGTCTGTTCTTCAGTCCAGTCCCGGGGTCCGGGCTTCGTGCCAGGGCCTCCCGGACGGTTCTCGCTACGTCCCAGGTGAGGGTGGCCACGATAGTGGACTCCGGGATGATGGGTTCCGGTGGATCCGACAACTCTGTTTTGACTTCGTCTTCGTGTACCCGGGACAAGGCATCCGATCTCTGGTTCTTGGTCCCGGGCCGGTAGGTGATGCGGAAGTCAAAACGGCCGAAGAACAGTGACCAGCGGGCTTGCCTGGGATTCAGCCGCTTGGCGGTCCTGATATACTCCAGGTTCCGGTGGTCAGTGAAAACCGTGAATGGCACGGACGTTCCCTCCAACAGATGTCTCCACTCTTCAAGAGCCTCTTTCACCGCAAGGAGCTCTCGATTGCCGACATCATAGTTCCGTTCGGCCGGGGTCAACCTGTGGGAAAAATAGGCACACGGATGAAGGACCTTATCGGTCTTCCCGCTCTGGGACAGCACAGCTCCTATCCCTGAGTCCGAGGCGTCCACTTCAACCACTAACTGGCGACTATGATCGGGCTGCACCAGAACGGGTGCAGACGAGAAGCGCCGTTTCAACTCCTTGAACGCGGCATCGCAACGATCCGACCAGGTGAAGGGGACTTTTGGTGAGGTCAGGGCTGTCAGGGGGCTAACTACCTGACTGTAGCCCTTAATGAACCTCCTGTAGAAATTAGCAAAGCCGAGGAACTGTTGCAGCTTCCTACGGCTTGTGGGTTGGGGCCAGTCTCTCACCGCCGCAACCTTGGCCGGATCAGGAGCGACGGAGTTGGGGGAGATGATGAACCCCAGGAAGGACAAAGAGGTGCGGTGAAACTCACACTTCTCGCCCTTAAAAACAGCCGGTTCTCCAATAACCGCTGCAGGACCTGACGTACATGTCGAACATGGGTCTCAGGATCCGGAGAAAAGATGAGTATGTCGTCAAGATATACGAAGATGAATTGGTGCAGGAAGTCCCGCAAGACATCATTAACCAATGCTTAGAACGTCGCGGGAGCGTTTGTAAGACGAACGGCATGACCAGGTACTCAAAATGACCTAACGGGGTGTTAAATGCCGTCTTCCACTCGTCTCCCTTCCGGATCCGAACCAGGTGATACGCATTCCTAAGATCAAGCTTGGTGAATATCTTAGCTCCATGCAGGGGCGTGAACACCGAATCCAACAAGGGTAAGGGGTATCGGTTACGAACCGTGATTTCGTTCAGCCCCCTGTAATCGATGCATGGACGTAATCCGCCATCCTTTTTCCCCACAAAAAAGAAACCCGCACCCATCGGGGAGGGGGAATTCCGGATCAACCCGGCAGCCAAAGAGTCCCGGATGTAGGTCTCCATTGATTCGCGTTCAGGTCGTGAGAGGTTGTACAGCCTACTGGACGGGAACTCAACACCTGGAACCAAATCAATGGCACAATCATACGGGCGGTGCGGGGGAAGGGTGAGCGCCAGATCCTTGCTAAACACCTCCGCAAGGTCATGGTACTGCACCGGGACCGTCCCTAGATTGGGCGGGGCTCTGACCTCCTCCCTGGCCTGGGAACCGGGAGGAACCGAGGAACCTAAACATACCCGATGGCAGGTCTCGCTCCACTGAACCACTACCCCGGACGGCCAATCGATCCGGGGATTGTGTTTCAACATCCAAGGGAACCCTAAAATCACACGGGAGGTGGCCGGAGTCACAAAAAACTCGATCTCCTCCCGGTGATTCCCCGACACCACCAGAGTTACTGGTGGTGTCTTGTGAGTGATTGGAGGGAGTAGGGAGCCATCGTGAATGTCTCGGCCCACCCCTAGCCCAGTTTCTAGGGGCGGGCGTTGGTGTTTAACCGCTCGGGGCAGTCTCTTAATTGATGCTCAATCGAGCCACAAACAAAACACGCTCCGTGGGCCAGCCTCCTTTGTGTAACCGGTGCCCTAAATGTTGCCCTACTCGTGTCCATAGCTTCGTCAGCAGGGGGGGCTGTAACCGCACGGAGCGCAGGGGCCGTGGAGCGGGGGGAGGGCGGAACGCGGTCGGAACCGGAAGGGAGAGGGACGACGCGTGCCCGGCCACGCCCTTCGTCTCGTTCCCGACGGCGCTCTTCTAACCGATTGTCTAATCGTATGACAAGATCGATGAGCCCATCTAAATCCTGCGGTTCGTCCTTAGCCACCAGGTGCTCCTTGAGGACCAACGACAGTCCGTTTACAAAGGCGGCGCGGAGGGCAGTGCTATTCCAGCCGGACCTCGCAGCCGCGATGCGGAAGTCGACTGCATAGGCAGCTGCGCTCCGGCGCCCCTGTCTCATTGACAGCAGCACGGCTGAAGCGGTCTCTCCTCTATTAGGGTGATCGAACACTGTTCTGAACTCCCTCACAAACCCATCATATGTCTGAAGGAGCCGTGAATTTTGCTCCCAGAGCGCTGTAGCCCAAGCGCGTGCCTCACCACGAAGCAGATTTATCACATAAGCTACTTTGCTAGCTTCGGTCGCGTACATGACGGGACGCTGTGCGAAGACGAGCGAACACTGCATAAGGAAATCCGCGCACGTCTCCACACAGCCTCCGTACGGCTCTGGGGGGCTTATGTATGCTTCAGGGGAAGGTGGGAGGGGTCGTTGAACGACCAGTGGAACGTCGCTGTTACGCACAGGGTCGACGCTTCCACCTGCGCGGCGAGAGCCTCCACCCTGCGGTTCAGGAGGACGTTCTGCTCGGTCATCAAATCCATCCGAGTCGTGAAAGCGGTGAGGATCCGCTGCAACTCACCGATCACCCCTCCTGCGGACGCCTGTGCGCCCTGTTCTTCCATTGGCCGTTCAACAGCCGGTTGACGCCCCTCGGGATCCATGACGCTGGCCGAGATATCCTGCTGTGAAAGTGTAGGAACACGGACCCACAACAGGGGGCGCAAATGAACGGACAATGGAGTAAATCAAATAACAAAGCTTTACTGTTGTGAAACTCGCACAACAAACACAACAGATAACAATTTCGTGAATAAGCCGAATTCCAATGGTGTCGTGTGGGCAGGCTCGAAGGTAGGAGACGTCTGTCCAAGTCGAACCGGAACCACTCGATTTCCACCGCCACCGAACCCCGGGAATACTGGAGCCGCCAAGTCCCGAACTCCCAGGTGACCACTGCCTCCGCTTGTCGGATCTGGTACTGCTGGCGAGGAACAAAAACAGTCAGAGGTGGGTGCGCTGCACCCAGCAACACGGACGGTGGTAACACCACCTCCCCCTCTCGTCAAGTAAACACTGAAGTGCAGGAGTGTGAGTACTTATCCAATACTGTCTCCTCCTGCTCTTCTCTCTCTCTGTATAAAGGCAAAAAGTATTCAAAGGTGATACAGTCGGCTGGATACGTTACCTCCTCGGTAGAAACGATATCTCGGCAATGAGGTGGAGATGCCATCCTGCTGATATACCCCTCTGATGATTGCTGTCAGCTGTCTCAGGTGATGGGTGACAGCTGTCACCTGGCTGCTCCTGTGAGGCGGCAGCGCCCTCTGGTGCCTGGAGCCCGCACTCCAGGCAGGGCGCCCTCTGGTGGTGGTGGGCCAACAGTACCTCCTCTTCAGCGGCCCACACAACAGTTTTTGTCCAAAGCATTTCCTTTCAGACATTAATGGCATGAATGTAACTCTGCAGACTCTGAGCTGAACTCAGCCAGCTGCACGTCAACATCAGTGTAATTTATAAAGAACGCAGGATGACTCATTTTGGGAGGAAAAAACTGTTTTGTCTGTTGTAGTTTGTTGTCTGTGTTACAACGTTTGGAAAGAGGTGTCATTTGATTTAAAAGTGATTCACTTTGAAGTTTTTCTGCATATGTCAGAGACATGAAAGGAGCGAAGCTCATCAGCATCTCACCAGGTCATTTAGGTCCTTCAAACTTTATTTTGAGTAAATGCTTCAGGGGAGCATTAGCATGGCATTTCAGAGGGCCAGCTTCAGACCCCCCCCCGCCTTTTTTAAGCATTTTTCTTTATTTGCCTCTCACATGCCTGGAAAAGCTCCTCGCCATCTAACCATGACCTTTAGGTCCTTCAGACTTTTTCAGTAAAATGGTTCTTGGGAGGATGAGCAGGACTAAAACCTTTCAGCTTCTGGGGGAGCTCCACCCCCCCCCAAGACCCCCACCTTTTTAAGCATTTTGCTTTTTTGCCTTTCAGCTGACCCCCCTAATTACAGCCCCCTTAACCCCCTCCCACTTTAAGCATTTTTTTAATGTAGATGTAAATTAATATTCAAAGTTTTCAGCTAGTTGACAGTAGGGCTGTACAATATGTACAAATTATCGTATCTCAATATTGTCATATCAGGCAGCACAGTGGATTAGTGGTTAGCACTGTTGCCTCAAAGCAAGAAGGTCATGGGTTCAATTCCCATCTGTGGCCTTTCTGTGTGGATTTGCATGTTCTCCCCGTGTTTCTGTGGGTTTCCTCCGGGTGCTCCGGTTTCCTCCACATCCAAAGACATGCGAGTTAGGTGGATTGGAGTCTTTAAATTGTCCGTAGGGTGTGACTGTGTTTGTTTGTTTGTCTGTTTTGTGGCCCTGTGACAGACTGGCGTCCTGTCCAGGGTGTACCCCGCCTTGCGCTCTATGATTTCTGGGATGGGCTCCAGCCCCCCACGACCCTTGAAGTAATAGCTGAAGATGAGTGTGTGTGAGTGAGTGAATATTGTCATATCAATATGATAAACGATATGACTATGACTTGACACAAAGTGCAGCAACAGTGAAATTAAACCTTCTTAAAACAGTAATAATACCACCTCATTTTACACTCATCATAAGGTTAGGATACTGTGCCCTCCAAAAGTATTGGAACACTTGGAATTTCACACATTTTAATTTGTTTATGCCATTTTAAATACAAGAAATACAAAAAAGAAAAATTTCTAAAATTATCTTCCTCAAATTCAAACTGAAAGTAAATCTCTAAAACCTGATAAAACCTGTAAATAATAATCAGTTTTATTGCCTGTTTTCTTTAGACAAGTCAGTGGATGGAAACATGAACATTTCCAAGTCACTGAATATGTCTTGGACTTTATTTACATCAGTTATGAAGAAATATAAAAGTTTCTATTCCAGTTCTCATGTCATGACCGCTTCTATGTTCCTCTTCATTGTTGTCCTGTTCATTGCTCTCTGTTTTCCCCCCGACCCTCTGATTATGTTCTCTCTGCACCTGCCATGTGTCCCTGTCGCTCACTTTGATTCGGTCTGCTTTGTGTTTCCTTTCACTCATGCTCTTTGCACCTGTTCATGCATCTTTGTGTCTATTACACCACTTCACTTCATGCACTTCACAATCTTGCCCCATCTATACTCTTTGTCCAGAAGCCACGCCCCTTTCTAGATCCTTCCCCTCACATGCACCTTGTTAACACCTGATTATTTAATCTCCTCCCAGTCATCTCACCAGCGCCAGTTGTTGTCTCCGTGCACTTACCAGCTTTCTTTACAGTTCTGATTTACCTTGACGTGTTTTTGATCCTGGTTTGTATTTTTTACTGCGCCTTTTGCTTCACCTCTGATGTCTGTGGTTGCTCGTGCCACTGAACCCTGCTTGACTATGACAGCGTGTATGCCTAACCCTGTTTGTGTCTTTGCTCCGCTGACTGGTAACCTGTGCACCGAACCAAAGCCTGTAATAAAGACAACAACTTCTTTTACACTAACGCCTGATCTAGGAGTCTGCATAGAGGGTCCACCCTCGACGGGTGCCAGGCACCCTCACAGCCTGATATCAGGACGCTGGATTTTATATTTTTAATTCATTTATATCAAGTTGTAGAGATTTGCTTTCAGTTTGAGTTAAGGAAGATAATTTTAGAAAAAAAAAATGTATTTGAAATGGAATAAACAAATTAAAATGTGTGAAATACCAAGTGTTCCAATACTTTTGAGGGCAATTGAGAAACAGTGAGGAGCAGCATCTTACATCTCATATATAGAGCAGCAGATAAGAGAATATTTAGAGTGGAATCCTGCAAATGGTGATACAAACATCAAATTCAGCACAAATAATCCACAGACATGAACTCTTTAAAAAAAACTGATTGGCCACTTGAATTTTCAGTAGGCAGCCAGGTAGGGGTCAACTGAAGAATTACACAGGGGTCAAAATTAAAAGAAGCTCCAATCATATAGAAAACTACACCACATTATTTGCCTGATCATAAAGATTCCAAAAAGGTATAGTTTGGACAATCTGTGACTGAATGCTGTGGAGTTATGAGGTAAAAGCAGCAAGAATGGTGACAAAGGTCAGTTTCAGTTTGTACAGGGGTCAAAAGTTAAAGTTGCTCCAGTTTTGGTAAAAAAAAAAAAAAAATGATGCAAATTATTGGTTGAGTTAATCAGGTTTTAAAAAGTAACAGTTTGCATTATGTGTCATGCTTAGTTCATGTTACAGGGTAACATATGTCACATGTCATAAACGTTTGACCCCTGTACAAACTGAAACTGACCTTTGTCACCATTCTTGCCGTTTTTAATCCCAAAACTCCATAACAGACAGTCATAGATTGTCCAAACTATACCTTTTTGGAATCTTGATGATCAGACAAGTAATGTGATGTAGTTTTCATTTTGATTGGAGCATTTTTAAATTTTGACCCCTGTGTAATTCTTCAGTTGACCCCTACCAGGCCGCCTATTGAAAATTCAAGTGGCCAGTCAGTTTTTTTTTAAAGTGCAGTCTCTAAGCTGTATTTGTGCTGATTGATTCAGTTATCTGCTGCACTAATAAGCCAACAGAGCATGAACCAGCTGCTGTCTGTTAGTTTAAACGTGTACATAAGCCAACCCGAATTAAAGGAGAAATGCTGCTTTTAACAACCTGGACCTCATTTCTGACATAAAATATGGTCGTCTACTCACCAATATAAGTTTGGTGTCACTAGAAGTCCATAGTTCAAACAATATGTTCAGTTCAAATCTGAGTCAAACATTTTTTCTTCTACTAAGATGGATTAGAACTTTTTGTGGTACAATAGCACCAACTACGGACAGGAGGAACCTAGCAGTGAATGTTACTGATTTCAAAAGCAGCTCTTTCAACCAAACGTGTGGTGCCATGACATGTCAATCATCTGTGTTCAATCAGGTTTCAGTGGAGTCCCGTGAAACCCCAACCTCCGCTCTAGCTCCACCCATGCCAGGAAGTGTTCAACATTTGACATTTCCTGTTTCACTGTGACTGAAAATTTGGCACTTCCTGTTTGAGTGTGATCTTGCCACTGAGTTCCCATGAGATTCCATGGGATCTCATCTGTCAATCCAGGAAGTGTTTGAAATTTGAACATTTCCTGTTTTACTGTGGATTCCAAATTTGGCACTTCCTGTTTAGGACTCCCTGTACCATGAGCAAGCTTCGCGACACTTCGCTCATATTAATTCCGACGGGACTCTAACTTTACTCAGGAGAGAGTGGCGCAGCATTTAGGAGCTGTGCGAATGGAATGGAATGGAGGATGATTCTCCTTTCTTGCCTGCAACAAAACAAGAGTCCCAGTTAGTGACTTTAATCAGCACAAAAGTGACTTACGATTGACATTTTCAAAAATTTCTAGATTCCCTTGAATGCACTCAGCACAGCCTGAAGTTGATTGACTAGCTAGTAACTGTTTACAACAGGTGAAGAAATGGTTGAACTCAAGTCCAACACGGTTTGTTTGATTATTTACAAACACCTGTTAATTACTTTTCCAAAAGAAGTAACTTGCTTTGCCAAGTGGTTAGTGCACTTGGTTCCAGTGCTGAAAGTTCCTGGTTTAGATGCCCCCCTGTCCATGCGCCCATTTACATCAATGACCTCTGTGGAGATTGAGCAGCAATCAACACAAAGATGACGGCGCACATAGTTGCAGCGGCTCGATGCTCTCAGTTTAGCAGCAGTTTTCTCTTGTTTTGTGTGTTTTTTGTTTACTTTTTTGTGCACTCAATGCTCAATTAAATTACAGACAAACCAAACTCCTTGAAATCGCAACTCGACATCGGTACTCTGCTCCAGAAAATGAGGATTTTATTCCTCCGGAGTATCAACGACACAGGGATCGCGAAGGCATGGTCACTGTCCCCCTGTTAAGAGATGGTGTAGGCTGTAAAAGCGAACCCATTCAGACCAGCCCTACGAGTCTCTTCCTCTCCAACTCCCAGTCTCTCCTCAACAAGATGGATGAACTGAGGCTCAGGATTATGTCTCAAAGAACAAACAGCTGTGTGACGAAGATCACAGAGACCTAGCTGGACGGCACCGTCCCGGATGCGGCTATGGAGCTAGCAGAGCACTCCATTTATCAAGTGGATCAAACAGTTGTGTCTGGTAAGACAAAAGGCAGGTGAGTGTGTGTTTACATTCACAATAACTGGTGCAGAGCTACAGACATTCTTGGGTTGGGCTGCTCTCTGGACTTAGAGTACTTGGCTGTAAACTGCAGGCCGTTCTACACACCACGTGAGTTTTCTGCTATTCTCATCACTGGTTTACATACCACCACATGCTAATGCAGCATAGCAGGAGGAGCTGCACAGTGTCATCAACCCAGATGAATGCTCAGCCTGAGGCTGCAGTGATAGTAGCAGGAGAATTAACAACAAAGACCTGAGGACAGTAATGCCCAAATCTTACAAGAACTGGGGTCCGAGAGCATTTGTTGGACAGTTCACTCGCTTGGCCTAAATGTTTTATTATTGCTGTTAACAGCTCAACCTACATCCCACAATCAAGTGTTATGTCTCTTTTTCAGGACAACCTGTACTTTCAGAATTTATATGGTGGTGGTGTTTATGTGTAATAAAGGTTTACAATCAGAAATAAGAAAGGAAAAAAAATAAAGCCGGAAAATTTTTCACACAGATTTATTCAAAACACAGCAAACTATAATAAACAACTATTTTTGCACTTTATAAAGATAATTTGGAGTATTGCACAAAAGACGTACAATATAAATGTTCTAACAATAAACAAATGCACATTTTGAACAATATATACAAAATGGTCTATGCGTTTTGTTTGAGAAGACTGATGTACAAGTTCATAAGTAGACTGCAGGGGTCCCAGAATAATCTTATATGCAGTGACCAATCCCAGTTCTGTCAGATAACAATCCCATATGTGGAAATACTGTTATTTGCCTTTTATAGAATATGAGGGCTGTCAATAAAGTATAGGTCCTTTTATTTTTTTCAAAAACTATATGGATTTCATTCATATGTTTTTACGTCAGACATGCTTGAACCCTCGTGCGCATGCGTGAGTTTTTCCACGCCTGTCGGTGACGTCATTCGCCTGTGAGCACTCCTTGTGGGAGGAGTCATCCAGCCCCTCGTCGGAATTCCTTTGTCTGAGAAGTTGCTGAGAGACTGGCGCTTTGTTTGATCAAAATTTTTTCTAAACCTCTGAGACACATCGAAGTGGACATGGTTCGAAAATTAAGCTGGTTTTCGGTGAAAATTTTAACGGCTGATAAGAGATTTTGAAGTGATACTGTCGCTTTAAGGACTTCCCACGGTGCAAGATGTCGCGCAGCGCTCTCAGGCGCCGTCGTCAAACATATGAATGAAATCCATATAGTTTTTGAAAAAATAAAAAGGACCTATACTTTATTGACAGACCTCGTATGTATGCAATTTTTTTAAATGGCATCTTTATTGCTCCTATTTCTTAGATGCCTTTTATTGAATTTGCACAAGCACTTTTTATGTATATATATATATATATATATATATATATATATTTTTTTTTTTTTCAATATTAGTTGATATAACGCCTTTATACTATGTTTGTTTTATCTTTTGTATGTGATGGTGTCTATTTGGACGTTGGAGTCTGCAATAAAGGGTTCATCTCAAAGCAGTTTGTCTGCTATTACACAAAGCTCACATCACAAATTTATACTTCTATGAAGCTGACTGTGTGTTTGCTCTCTCTGAAAGCACTTTTCACACTTCTGGGCTTATTTACACTCTGAGGAGCTGCCCGGCTCCATTGATATGGTAAACAGTGCTTTACGCGGAGGGAGAGAGCTGGCCACAGACTGATCCAGTAACATTCACAGCCAAGCTAGTGGAGTAATCCTGATACTCAGACACTCTCTGTTTGAGCACGTGAGAGGCCCTCCGTCTGCTCACTTTCAGTGATCGCTGTGCGTAATGGCGCAGGGCGTATTGAGAGAACAGCCAGGGGGCTATTCAAACGGCATTTACAGGAAAACTAGAAGACCATCTGTGGAAAAAAGAACAATCATTGGTTTAGCACGTGAGATAAATCTGCCCTATGATTGAATTTTGGAAAACCATGTGACGGTGAACCAATTCCGATGGAAACTCACTTGTCCGCACATCACACAGCTTCTATGGGGAGTACCAAGATGGCAGATCGCTGGCTCGAAAGTCCGCGGAGTTAACTTTTCAGCAAAAAAAAAAAAAAAGCGTGTTTCTATCTCTTATCTTTAAAAGTTGTTTATAATTTAGTAAAGCTTGGTCCCAGCCGTCGTATACGACGGCGTCGGCCCCAGAGGATTTAAATTCCCAACCAGAGAAAAACAACCGATTGGATCAAGTCTACACCAACATTTCTGGAGCCTATAAGCTGCAGCATCTCCACACCTGAGCCTCTCTGACACCTTTCCCTGACCCTGTCCCCAATCCTACAAGCCTCTGAACTGCAGAACCAGACCAATCACCAGAACTGTCCAAGTTGGGAGGGAGGACGCCACTTCTCTTCTGCAGGACTGTTTTTGAGAACACATGCTGGGAGGTGTTTCCAGAGGGAGCAGATTCTGGCGGAATACACCGCAGCTGTCCTGGCCCACATCCACTTTTGCAGTGAGGCAGTGTTGACCACCAAAACCTTCAAGGTGTTCCCGAACCACAAACCGTGGATGAACAGTCATGTTCGGACACTCCTCAAGGTTTGGGACGCTGCCTTCAGGTCAGGTGACATGCAGGCCTACAGCCACGCCCGGAGGGATCTAAAAGGGGCATCAGCAACCCCCACAGCATGTGGTCTGTCATCAAGCCAATACAGACTATGAGTGCAGCAGCTCACAGATCAGCCCTGACAGCATGTTGCCTGATACCCTGAACAATTTCTTTGCACGCTTTAACATGAAGAATATCAGAGCAGATCTTCAAACCACCTCATCAAGTGAAGAACCAGCACTTGTCCTGCAGCAACACCAGGTGAGATCTACTCTGAGGCACATCAAGACCTCAAAATAGGCAGGACGGGGTGTCAGGCCACATACTGCAGTCATGTGCTGCTGATCAGCTAATGGAAGTCTTCACCAACATCTTCAACCTCTCATTTGCCAACAAGCTGCTGTCCACACTTGTCTTACATCCACCACTATCTTCCCTGTACCAAAGATCTGTGACCTGCCTTAATGACTACCACCCTGTCGCCCTGACCCCGGTAGTTGTGAAATGCTTTGAGAGGATCATCCTGTCCCACATCAGAGACATCACCCCTCCAGATCTGGATAGACACCAATTTGCCTACCAGAGGAACAGATCTGCAGAGGATGCAGATTAACAGATAATCAGCTAACTGAAAAGTTATCTTTTATAAAGCTAAACCAATAAACCACCCAAAATTTATTGGAAGCTACAGATAACATCCAGTATTGTCTCCAGTACACTTCCAACTACTAACAAGCTGATTTTGAGTTTTATCACCACAATCGCTTCTGTGTAGCATCAAAGGTGACCCAAACAACGAGTCAGCACTTATGTCTTTGAGCATCCTGCCCCCTGTTGGAAGCTTTTGTTTATTACAGACTTCGAGCACAGAAGCAGTTTGAGAGGAGCAGCAAACCTCAAATCTCTACTCGATAACAGCATTGCCGTGAGGTGGAGGTCTTGGAAAATAAAGCAGTGCTGACTTATGGTTTGGTTATAAATTTAAAAAAGCCAAGTTGTAATTTGATAAACCGTCTGATATAACCAGTGTCAAAATAAATAGAACACTGCCATCTACTGGACGCTCAGCACTAGGGCAAATACTGCCATGAACACTACTGGCCAATAGATGGCAGTAGAAACTGTGAAATCTTGCTAAAACAAAATTCCAGATAATCCCTGTCTGCTACGTTTAAGATGCATGGAATTTAATAAACGCAAACTGAATTTCAGACATCTTATATATACAGTGTTTGACATAAGCAGTACTCTAATAGCAAACAGGAAGCGATTGCAATGATTACAATTGAAAATAATGGAGAAGCAACCTGAACTTCTTCTGGCATTTTTACATAAAACAAACACAATAACAACATCTATAAACCCAGAGAATATATTCACGAGAGTTGTAGGCACAATATACAAAGAGCTTAATGCTGTTGTCCGTGTGGAGCCTGTGAATGTACTGAGATTACCCATAATGCACCTGGACACAGCATGTCAATCAATCAATCAATCAATCAATTTTTTTTTATATAGCGCCAAATCACAACAAACAGTTGCCCCAAGGCGCTTTATATTGTAAGGCAAGGCCATACAATAATTATGTAAAACCCCAACGGTCAAAACGACCCCCTGTGAGCAAGCACTTGGCTACAGTGGGAAGGAAAAACTCCCTTTTAACAGGAAGAACCTCCAGCAGAACCAGGCTCAGGGAGGGGCAGTCTTCTGCTGGGACTGGTTGGGGCTGAGGGAGAGAACCAGGAAAAAGACATGCTGTGGAGGGGAGCAAAGATCGATCACTAATGATTAAATGCAGAGTGGTGCATACAGAGCAAAAAGAGAAAGAAACAGTGCATCATGGGAACCCCCCCAGCAGTCTACGTCTATAGCAGCATAACTAAGGGATGGTTCAGGGTCACCTGATCCAGCCCTAACTATAAGCTTTAGCAAAAAGGAAAGTTTTAAGCCTAATCTTAAAAGTAGAGAGGGTGTCTGTCTCCCTGATCTGAATTGGGAGCTGGTTCCACAGGAGAGGAGCCTGAAAGCTGAAGGCTCTGCCTCCCATTCTACTCTTACAAACCCTAGGAACTACAAGTATGCCTGCAGTCTGAGAGCGAAGCGCTCTATTGGGGTGATATGGTACTACGAGGTCCCTAAGGTAAGATGGGACCTGATTATTCAAAACCTTATAAGTAAGAAGAAGAATTTTAAATTTTATTCTAGAATTAACAGGAAGCCAATGAAGAGAGGCCAATATGGGTGAGATATGCTCTCTCCTTCTAGTCCCCGTCAGTACTCTAGCTGCAGCATTTTGAATTAACTGAAGGCTTTTTAGGGAACTTTTAGGACAACCTGATAATAATGAATTACAATAGTCCAGCCTAGAGGAAATAAATGCATGAATTAGTTTTTCAGCATCACTCTGAGACAAGACCTTTCTGATTTTAGAGATATTGCGTAAATGCAAAAAGCAGTCCTACATATTTGTTTAATATGCGCTTTGAATGACATATCCTGATCAAAAATGACTCCAAGATTTCTCACAGTATTACTAGAGGTCAGGGTAATGCCATCCAGAGTAAGGATCTGGTTAGACACCATGTTTCTAAGATTTGTGGGGCCAAGTACAATAACTTCAGTTTTATCTGAGTGTAAAAGCAGGAAATTAGAGGTCATCCATGTCTTTATGTCTGTAAGACAATCCTGCAGTTTAACTAATTGGTGTGTGTCCTCTGGCTTCATGGATAGATAAAGCTGGGTATCATCTGCGTAACAATGAAAATTTAAGCAATACCGTCTAATAATACTGCCTAAGGGAAGCATATATAAAGTGAATAAAATTGGTCCTAGCACAGAACCTTGTGGAACTCCATAATTAACTTTAGTCTGTGAAGAAGATTCCCCATTTACATGAACAAATTGTAATCTATTAGACAAATACACACTAAAACCTTCAAAATTAGTGCAATACTTTAAACTAAAACATATATCTGATATTTTCACTTTAGAAAACTTCAGATGTGACGTTAATTTAAATAACGTGTCCGAAATTAGTTTTGGTTAAAATTTTAACCATAAGTTAAAACTGTATGCCTCTGGATGACTTGGGTGATATCGTCAGCATATCAGTATGGGGTTAAAAGAAATGAACCTTTTTCTTTTCTGTGACCAGTTCTCCTTTGCCTGCAGAGGATAGAGCAGTTTCTTCTGGAGTCAGCTTTCCTCTGTTTACGGAGGATAGTGCATCTACTACAAAACATTTAACAGGTAGGTGTTTAATTGATTTTAGATCTTATAGATGTTTGTAACTATTCAGTTTTGTTTACCACATCTGCAAAAATACATTAGTAATCTAAACATTATCGGACCAAAATTTATTGAAAGATAATTAATTAGTCCGATTATCTGAAAAGCTAATCCGATTGTTATGTGTCGGACGCAGCCTGGAGAACCGACCAGCGTTTGAAGGACCCAGTATAAAATAAGCAGAGCACGGTACAAAGGATAACAGAGTTTAATGAACATAACAGTGCTGTGAAAAATATAAAAGTGCGCGGTCTGGCGTGGTGGATTGCGGTGCGCTCCCAGCAGCGCTAACGGTCCGGAGCCAGAACTGGTTCGGACCCAAGGACCCCGCCGACACCCCCCAGGTGGCCGTGACAAACCGAGTCTGTGAAAGAAGGAATCATTATGTGAGTCCACACTCAACACACAGAGAGAACGCTCAAAGGTGCACAAACAGCAAACACTTCCTGGCTTAATTACTAATCAGCTTCCCACCCTGCAGGCATGGAACATCCAGTTCACAAAACTCCACTGCAGTGGAAGCTGATTTAAACGACCAACATACAGCTCAATATAATAAGGTGTGAGGGACACCACATTTACTGACTGTATAAATGTTAGTCACAAAATCTAACGTACCTCAGGAAGTGTGCTGACGAGCGTGAGACCTCACCCCCTCCTCTTTCACAGACCATGCATCAAACCTGGACGTTCTCTGCATCCACTGATGATGAGATGGCTCCCGAGACGACGATCTCACCCGTCTGGTCACAAGGTCGAGTCTCTGGCAAATACACACTGTGTACTCCAGTCTTAAATGCCACCATGTTCCAATCCATGTAGATGCACCACAGCTGTGAGTCCTGATGAGCCGCAGGTGATCAGCCTCAGGTGATCAGGGTGAGGTCCTGATAAACTCAGCTACACAGCCACTCAGTCCCAAATGCAAGCCACCTGGAAGGAAAAACAAAAGACAGAAACAAAAAAGGCAGCCAGGCCCCCCAGCCATACAACAGTACCCCACCCTCACGGGAAGCCTCCCGGCGACCACACAAACCTGGCCCAGGAGAAACACCCCCCTCCAGGGACCATGGCTGGAAACCGTATCCGCATTCATCTTCCAACAGAATCTTCATCTAACAGAACGGTAGATGTCTTCTCCTCTGGCTGCATCTTTGCCCTTGTTTCTATCAGTCAGTTAGCACAGGTGTGGCCAGGAGTTCTTGAACCTGTGCGGTCAGCCTTTGTCCAACCATGTTCACAGTCTGATTAGTCATAAAACAAAAAAGACAAACACAAACAACCAAAACACCCCCCCCCTCCCCAGAGGCCCGTTCCATCAAACCCCGGGAAGGGGAGAAAAGAAAAAACAACCCAAACTTAAGCTAACAAATAAAAACACTAACCCCCCCAGAGGACCGTTCCATCAAACCCCGGGAAGGGGAGAAAAGAAAAACCCAAGCTTAAGCTTGCAAATAAAAATGCTAACACCCCCCCCCCCCCAACGACATGTAAGGACCAACACCCCCCAGAGGACATCCCGCCAGCTCCAGGAGTAATAACCACAGCCGAGGTCCCTCTGGGATCCAACGTCACCCACGGGGACTCCCAGCGCCTCCCAGAGGACCATTCCATCAACCCCAGGAGACGCCTCCCCTCATGACCAACGGACCCAGCCCCGGCCGTCTATGGCTAGATGGACCCACAGCCCTTTCCCCCCCAGAGGACACCACAGTCAAACCCTGAGGGCGGAAACTGGGGGGAAAAACAAAAGGAGAAAAAAAAACATACAAACAAAACAACCCCAACCCCACCCCCTTGGCGCAGTGGAAACTGGAAGCACGTCCAGTGTCACCAACCGTGACTATACCCCAGAAGCCAACCGGGAGGAGTGGAACAGCGGTTATGGCAGACGGCACAAAACGGCGCCACTCCTCCGACTTCTAAACCAGCCACCAGCTGCGGGTATATCCCACTGCCCCAAACCTCAGCCGCGCCGATGGCAGACGGCTCAAAGGCGTGCTGAAGCCGGAGGTGGAACAGGGAAACAACAAACAAAAACACCCCCCCCCCCCCAGGTGCAGAGGTTACCTGGGAAACGCCCAGCATAACCAAACTGCACCACTCCAGCAACACCGACACTACGGCTCACACGGCTGGAGCCAGAGGAGAAGAGAGGGAACAAAAAGAAAATACCCCAAACCCCCCCCTCCCCTCCCAGGTGCAGAGGTTACCTGGGAAACGCCCAGCATAACCAAACTGCACCACTCCAGCAACGCCGACTCTACGGCTCACCCGGCTGGAGTCAGAGGAGAAGAGAGGGCATAACAAAAAACAAAACAAAAAAAAAGAAAAAACAAAAAACAACCCATTTACCCCCCCATGACCCCCCAGGGGACCGTCCCATCAAACCCTGGGAGGTGAAACTGAAAGAAATAAGAAGACAGACTAACATAAAGTTGCTTGGGTCCTTTTTTTTTCCAGACAGAACTGCAGGGTCACGACCCCAGACACTAAATAGTGTACAAATAAAACCCCACACAAAAACCCACTCAAAAAACACCCACACAAAATGAACACACACAATCAATCAATCAATCAATTTTTTTATATAGCGCCAAATCACAACAAACAGTTGCCCCAAGGCGCTTTATATTGTAAGGCAAGGCCATACAATAATTATGTAAAACCCAACAGTCAAAACGACCCCCTGTGAGCAAGCACTTGGCTACAGTGGGAAGGAAAAACTCCCTTTTAACAGGAAGAAACCTCCAGCAGAACCAGGCTCAGGGAGGGCAGTCTTCTGCTGGGACTGGTTGGGGCTGAGGGAGAGAACCAGGAAAAAGACATGCTGTGGAGGGGAGCAGAGATCGATCACTAATGATTAAATGCAGAGTGGTGCATACAGAGCAAAAAGAGAAAGAAACAGTGCATCAGGGGAACCCCCCAGCAGTCTACGTCTATAGCAGCATAACTAAGGGATGGTTCAGGGTCACCTGATCCAGCCCTAACTATAAGCTTTAGCAAAAAGGAAAGTTTTAAGCCTAATCTTAAAAGTAGAGAGGGTGTCTGTCTCCCTGATCTGAATTGGGAGCTGGTTCCACAGGAGAGGAGCCTGAAAGCTGAAGGCTCTGCCTCCCATTCTAATCTTACAAACCCTAGGAACTACAAGTAAGCCTGCAGTCTGAGAGCGAAGCGCTCTATTGGGGTGATATGGTACTACGAGGTCCCTAAGATAAGATGGGACCTGATTATTCAAAACCTTATAAGTAAGAAGAAGAATTTTAAATTCTATTCTAGAATTAACAGGAAGCCAATGAAGAGAGGCCAATATGGGTGAGATATGCTCTCTCCTTCTAGTCCCCGTCAGTACTCTAGCTGCAGCATTTTGAATTAACTGAAGGCTTTTTAGGGAACTTTTAGGACAACCTGATAATAATGAATTACAATAGTCCAGCCTAGAGGAAATAAATGCATGAATTAGTTTTTCAGCATCACTCTGAGACAAGACCTTTCTGATTTTAGAGATATTGCGTAAATGCAAAAAAGCAGTCCTACATATTTGTTTAATATGCGCTTTGAATGACATATCCTGATCAAAAATGACTCCAAGATTTCTCACAGTATTACTAGAGGTCAGGGTAATGCCATCCAGAGTAAGGATCTGGTTAGACACCATGTTTCTAAGATTTGTGGGGCCAAGTACAATAACTTCAGTTTTATCTGAGTTTAAAAGCAGGAAATTAGAGGTCATCCATGTCTTTATGTCTGTAAGACAATCCTGCAGTTTAGCTAATTGGTGTGTATCCTCTGGCTTCATGGATAGATAAAGCTGGGTATCATCTGCGTAACAATGAAAATTTAAGCAATACCGTCTAATTGGTCCTAGCACAGAACCTTGTGGAACTCCATAATTAACCTTAGTCTGTGAAGAAGATTCCCCATTTACATGAACAAATTGTAATCTATTAGCCAAATATGATTCAAACCACCGCAGCGCAGTGCCTTTAATACCTATGGCACACAAAACTACTAAGTGATTTATACCGTCAAGCTCAAACAAATGGAACACACCTGTTCCAACTTAAGAGCTTGACGGTAATGTGACTCAGTCACCAAAAGAGGGAGCCAAAGTGCTAAAAATGAAACACCCCCTTTGGTAACTGAGAAAACAAACTCATGCTGCCTTTCTGTGCGCAGCTCTGTGTAACAACCAAAAATGTGATTTAACTAAATAACACCGGAGCTGACATAACAGACGCAGTAGAACAGCGCTGCTTGTCCAGGGCAAGAAGGATAATCAGGGACACTTAACCCTTTAACAAACTTTTTTTTCCCTCCTGCCCTCAGGTAGATGGTACCATAACCTGTGTTGCAAACCACACAGATTCAGGGACGGCTTTTACCCAACCGCCATAAGACAGTTAAATACATATTGATAAAAAGAACTGTGCAATATAGAATGTAGGATATAGAATACATTATAGCATCTGGGAGCATCTTTGTCCTTATAGCATCTTCATATTTGTAATATCCCATGTTCTTTATTTATTTATTGTATGTTGCGTATTTACAGATACATTTATCAATATTTTTTAACCTCTTTAAAACTATCATACAACTTGGACTTTTATGCTGTGCTTTATTCTGTTTTTGTCTGTTCAAGCAGTGCATCGGTATTTCCTTACATACATTTTGTTACTTTCTTTACATATATAAAATGTGTGTGTGTGTGTGTGTGTGTGTGTGTGTGTGTGTGTGTGTGTGTGTGTGTGTGTGTGTGTGTGTGTGTGTGTGTGTGTGTGTGTGTGGAGTAATGTGTAATACATGATGTTTTTGAGTAATGACCCTTACATTCTTCAATGGAAAACTTTCAGCCACTTGGTTTGGCTGGAAGTGAAGGTTGGCCTATTGTTGACTGGTTCCTGTTGTATTTTTCCATTAAGGTTCCCAGATTCTTAAACTGCTTCGCCCTGGGAATGTCACTGCGGTCAAGAGATAACCTGATGCTCTGATCCCAGAAGAAGGTTGGAGGGACAATAGACAGGTGGACAGATGGATGGAGGTTCTTTTTATGTATGATGGTCATTCATGCCATAATTCATTGACTGTGTCCCACATGTTGCTCTGTGACTAGTGGATGAAGCACTGCTCTACAATAATGTACCACAGCAAATACTCTAATTATTGTTGGACTAATATTTGAGTCATGAGCGTGTTTGTTTTCTGCATCTTATTGGTTAATTGGATCAAACATTAAATGCAGGAAAACAGGTGCAGAGAATGGAAACAGACAGGATTCAACTCCTCTAGAACACATTGTCAACATGTAGAAATTGTCCACAGATGTTCCAGAACCATTGTGTTGGACTGTTTTACAGAGATTCTGAGGAACAGCAGAGTCCAGACTCACCTTTGGTGTAACTGGTCAGCCTTAAGACATGCTGCGGTGTCACTGACTCGCCGGATTTCCAGTCAGCAACCATATCGTCTTCCTCTGCCGTCTCCCCAGAAGCAAACCCGTTCCAGTCCTGTATGTCTCCATCCACCACCATCCCTTCACCTCCCTCTAATCCACAATCCTGTTCTCCATTCTCCCCATCCTGTGTCTGACTCATCTGGTCTTCATTGCACTGGGTAGAGTCCGTCTCACTCTCCATTTGGCTATGCCAGGGTTGGTTTATTCTGGTTAAATTTGTCAAAAGCTTGAGCCAGGCACTCGCACACTCACGGTGTTTCTGTCTCAATGGATTATGTAAAAGTGGATTATGAAATCTGAGTTAATCCCTCATTAAATCTGGAGACAGACTACTGCATGAGCCGGCAGTCGGACCATCGGCACACACTGTTCCACGCTAAGTTCTGATTGAAGTCTGAGTCCATCCACATTCTGCAAGGCAAAAAACACGATCAGCTCAGAGACGCGTTCCTTCACGTTTTATAGTTTTCTTTGTTTTGTAGCACAAGAACCACAAGAATTACTTTGAGACCCGTCACTGACCTACAGTTTTTACTTTGATAGATTATTTTATTGTATTCACTATAATCTGGTGACGTCCCTTTAGGAGCAGTTTTCCAAGGATGACAAACGCATCTGATTCAAACCGGAACACTTTACTCCAAAAGCAGTGTTCAGAATAATAGTAGTGCTATGTGACTCAAAAGATTCAACCAGGTTTTGATAGTAGAGAAGCTTGAATCTTCGACTGGACTGGGTTGCTTGACGCAAGGACGTTTTGCTTCAAATCGCAGAAGCTTCCTCAGCTAAAATTCTTGCTCTGGAAGTCTGACTTCTGTCTGACTCTTGTAGAGACGAATAAACAGAAGCCAACAAAAGCTGGAGTATTAAACCTAACCAGACCCCTCTACTATGGAAACCACCTGGACAACTGAGAGCCTACACAGAAACCAGGTTTTGAGTATATTTCTTAAGGCGCTTTTCCACTACAAAGCACCAGCACTACTCGGCTCTACTCTACTCGGCTCTACTCGGTTTGGTTCCAAGCGCGAGCTTTTCTACTGCAAATAGTACCTCTTCAACGAGGGCGGGGTCAGCAGAGCAAACTGCAGCGACGTCGTTTTATACGCGACACAAACATAAACAATGGCGAACTCCGTATGTTTACTGCTGTGTGAGTTTTTAAGAGAAAGTTGCTGGCGGCGAGAAAAATATGCTTGAGACGTACAGAAGACTTTGGGAATTCATATGAAGATGAGAAGATACAAGCTGCTAGAGATGAAGAGGCAAAGCATGACGGTAAGCTAATCGTTAGCTTCCTAAGCTCGTAAATAACTAATAACTGCAGGCTCTCGCTATTAACTATTAAAATTGTGGCTGTCAAAATAAAGCGTTAATTTAGATTAATTACAATACCCATCAGGCCTTCAGTCACACTTTGCTTTGTTTTGTTATGACGTCAGTGACTTGGTCTGTGAATAAAGACGCATTTCTGAGCAATAAATGTGTTAATGTCAATACTTTTTTTTTTTTACCAAAGTAACTTGCTTTGATAACTTATTGTTAAATCTCTAATGTGGGAGTTTGTGCGTTTACTGACGTTCACGCACAAAATGTTGATTCGGTTTTAATGACCGTTAATTAATGTCGTCACTGAACTCGAACATTAAAAACGTTTGATTTGTTTTTCATCCAGATTTTAATGTTCAATGGAACATTCTTAGAAATGAACCAATTTTGAACTGTTTGTGCTTTGTTTTATGATGGCCGATGCCTGATGTGTACACAGCATGGACTTGTTCTTTTTTCCCTTTTTTTTCCTCTGTTTGTAAGTTTCATGTCTTTCACTACATTTCCCATGATGCTCTACTGACTCAGAGTGCTTCATCATTGATTACAGGTGCCACTAATTAATAGTATTAACTCCAGGCCTGTTTGTAACATGCACTCTGCCTGATGAAGGTCTTACAGACCGAAAGCTTGCAGCTTCAGTAAAGCTATTTTGAACAGATCTGAAGTGTGCAGATTTTTTTCCTTTTTACTTAGAAGTCTTTACTAAATCTTGCACCTTTTCAACAGATGAGCGGTGACTCTTCACTACTTTACTTATCGTTAGTTTTCACCTGCTCTCTGGGTCTGTGCAACAAGTAACTATGATGTCTTTTCAAGAGATTAATCCCCTGACATCTGAAAGGGCTGAAATGTTTGCCTTCTCACAAGCTGATGCAGAACGGATCCTTTTTCCATCAACAACCTCCCTGGAAAACCATCCACTGGGAGCAGAGGAGATGAAAAACAAACTAATCCGAATGAAGATGAAGGAAACAAGGCTTCACTTGCATGGCTACACCTTGAGTGAGTACTGGCACAACAAACGCATCCCACTAGGTTTGTGCATACAAAAAGCACCAACCATTGGAAGAGAATCTAAAGACTTTAAGAAATGGTGTGAAATCCTAAACAAATGCTCCATGGATTTGATGCTACTGATTATTGAGGAGGTAACCAACCAAAAAGACATCATATTAAAAGACATAAAAGATCATGAAACAGTAATGCAACAGAAATTGGGTGAGAATTTTCTACAAATTCATGATTCAATCAAACAAACCTTGAAAGACTTTGAAGATGGATTGATGACCACTAAAATAAGAAAATACAATAGAGATTCAATGGATTATCATCTTGGGCAAGTTGACAATTTTCTACGTGAAAATCCAGCTCAACAACCCTCTGTGACTGTCCCTCAATCTGACTCTACCACAGCCGACAGGGACCTTCTAAGTGACTGCCTTCCACCAGCTACCCCCATCCAGCAGGACATCGCCAATCAAAAAATGGCCAAAGGGGAAAAAACAGAAGACGCAGCGTGGGAAGAAACACTCCCACCATCTGGAACAGGCCCAACACCCGTCAGAAGGCGAAAGCCCAGTGATAAACCTCTCTGACAAGGTGCTTACTGCCCACCAACTCTCTGTATTATCTAAAGGATTGAGTTTTGTCCCTACATATGAAGCTGACACATTTGAAGTCAAAATATAACTGTACCGCTTCTTCAGAAAGATTAAGTTGATATATGTTCAGGGACTCTAAAACACAAGAATCAAGTGGACCGGTGTTGAAAAATAAAAGTAAATTCAATCCTCTTTGTCCAAACCCCTCTATTCAAACGTTTTGCAGAATAGTTGAGGGTGAAATCTTGGAGAACTCTAAAGATAATGCCCATTACTCAAACATCAGCCCGAATGAAAAGTTGGCTATTCAAGAACTTTCTAAGGATACTAACATAATAATCAAGCCCGCTGACAAGGGCGGTGCAATTGTTGTGCAGAACATGGCTGATTATAAGAAAGAGGCCTATCGCCAACTTGATGATGAAGAATTTTACAGAAGACTAAGTGCCAATCCAACTAAAGACTTTCAGAGAAGGATCACAGATATTACAGATAATGCCTTGAGAATTTCAATTCAATTTCAATTTTATTTATATAGAGCCAAATTACAACAAACAGTTGCCCCAAGGCACTTTATATTGTAAGGCAAGGCCATACAATAATTACGTAAAAACCCCAAAGGTCAAAACGACCCCCTGTGAGCAAGCACTTGGCGACAGTGGGAAGGAAAAACTCCTTTTTAACAGGAAGAAACCTCCAGCAGAACCAGGCTCAGGGAGGGGCAGTCTTCTGCTGGGACTGGTTGGGGCTGAGGGAGAGAACCAGGAAAAAGACATGCTGTGGAGGGGAGCAGAGATCAATCACTAATGATTAAATGCAGAGTGGTGCATACAGAGCAAAAAGAGAAAGAAACACTCAGTGCATCATGGGAACCCCCCAGCAGTCTAAGTCTATAGCAGCATAACTAAGGGATGGTTCAGGGTCACCTGATCCAGCCCTAACTATAAGCTTTAGCAAAAAGGAAAGTTTTAAGCCTAACCTTAAAAGTAGAGAGGGTATCTGTCTCCCTGATCCGAATTGGGAGCTGGTTCCACAGGAGAGGAGCCTGAAAGCTGAAGGCTCTGCCTCCCATTCTACTCTTACAAACCCTAGGAACTACAAGTAAGCCTGCAGTCTGAGAGCGAAGCGCTCTATTGGGGTGATATGGTACTATGAGGTCCCTAAGATAAGAAGGGACCTGATTATCAAAACCTTATAAGTAAGAAGAAGAATTTTAAATTCTATTCTAGAATTAACAGGAAGCCAATGAAGAGAGGCCAATATGGGTGAGATATGCTCTCTCCTTCTAGTCCCCGTCAGTACTCTAGCTGCAGCATTTTGAATTAACTGAAGGCTTTTCAGGGAACTTTTAGGACAACCTGATAATAATGAATTACAATAGTCCAGCCTAGAGGAAATAAATGCATGAATTAGTTTTTCAGCATCACTCTGAGACAAGACCTTTCTAATTTTAGAGATATTGCGCAAATGCAAAAAAGCTTTCTCACAGTATTACTAGAGGTCAGGGTAATGCCATCCAGAGTAAGGATCTGGTTAGACACCATGTTTCTAAGATTTGTGGGGCCAAGTACAATAACTTCAGTTTTATGAGTTTAAAAGCAGGAAATTAGAGGTCATCCATGTCCTTATGTCTGTAAGACAATCCTGCAGTTTAGCTAATTGGTGTGTGTCCTCTGGCTTCATGGATAGATAAAGCTGGGTATCATCTGCGTAACAATGAAAATTTAAGCAATGCCATCTAATAATACTGCCTAAGGGAAGCATGTATAAAGTGAATAAAATTGGTCCTAGCACAGAACCTTGTGGAACTCCATAATTAACCTTAGTCTGTGAAGAAGATTCCCCATTTACATGAACAAATTGTAATCTATTATATAAATATGATTCAAACCACCGCAGCGCAGTGCCTTTAATACCTATGGCATGCTCTAATCTCTGTAATAAAATTTTATGGTCAACAGTATCAAAAGCAGCACTGAGGTCTAACAGAACAAGCGCAGAGATGAGTCCACTGTCTGAGGCCATAAGAAGATCATTTGTAACCTTCACTAATGCTGTTTCTGTACTATGATGAATTCTAAAACCTGACTGAAACTCTTCAAATAGACCATTCCTCTGCAGATGATCAGTTAGCTGTTTTACAACTACCCTTTCAAGAATTTTTGAGAGAAAAGAAAGGTTGGAGATTGGCCTATAATTAGCTAAGATAGCTGGGTCAAGTGATGGCTTTTTAAGTAATGGTGTAATTACTGCCACCTTAAAAGCCTGTGGTACATAGCCAACTAATAAAGATAGATTGATCATATTTAAGATCGAAGCATTAAATAATGGTAGGGCTTCCTTGAGCAGCCTGGTAGGAATGGGGTCTAATAGACATGTTGATGGTTTGGATGAAGTAACTAATGAAAATAACTCACAGAACAATCTGAGAGAAAGAGTCTAACCAAATACCGGCATCACTGAAAGCAGCCAAAGATAACGACACGTCTTTGGGATGGTTATGAGTAATTTTTTCTCTAATAGTTAAAATTTTATTAGCAAAGAAAGTCATGAAGTCATTACTAGTTAAAGTTAAAGGAATACTCGGCTCAATAGAGCTCTGACTCTTTGTCAGCTTGGCTACAGTGCTGAAAAGAAACCTGGGGTTGTTCTTATTTTCTTCAATTAGTGATGAGTAGTAAGATGTCCTAGCTTTACGGAGGGCTTTTTTATAGAGCAACAGACTCTTTTTCCAGGCTAAGTGAAGATCTTCTAAATTAGTGAGACGCCATTTCCTCTCCAACTTACGGGTTATCTGCTTTAAGCTGCAACAGACAATTGCAGAATTTGGAATGCTGTCAATGTATAAACGTGACGTGCGGGCAGGCTCGAGGATAGAAGACGTCTGTCCAGCGAAGAGCCGAATCGCCCACTATTTCCACTGCCAGTGGATCTGGAGTATACTGGAGCCGCCAAGTCCCGAGTCCCCAGGTGGCCACCGTCTCCAGCTGTCAGATCCGGTACTGCTGGCAGGAAGCAAAGACAGGAGAAAAGGTGAGTGTGGGTTCACACCCAGCAAACCCTCAACACACAGGTGCAGTTCCTTGGGGTGGGAAAACACCTCCACCTCTAGATCTCAGTTCCTTTAGTGTTCGTGCAGATACCAATGTTCACTTAACGAGTGCAGAAGTGTGGAGCGGGAAACGTCGACTCCTCCCAACTTCCTCCAACTCAGCTGAAAATGAATTTGGCTATGTCTGCAAACTCAGTCACAATTTAACAGCTCCAAGCTTAGAAGTAAAGAAACGTTACAACTACCAGCTTAGCTGTGAAAATAGGTGTGGAAGGTGTTGGGTATTTTCGCCTCCAAACATTCTTAAAACCTTTAACAAGACAGAGTCAAGAACCACCAGTGAGACAGTCAAATTTAGCTCGCGAGGACTGCAAGTCAGGCTGTACACCAAAGCTACACTAAAGTCTGGCCTGCGCTCCTGCTCTTTTATTTAGGACTTCCCTACATACATGGGCGGTACAGCTCCTAAGGGGAGGAGTGATAGCGCATGAGCTGTTGCCGCAGAACCGCTGATTGCACAATACATTCAGGACTTTCAGAACCTTTTTAATCTTGGGCTCGATTAAGATGTGTTTAAGACATCTATCGATTAATCACACTTCTTCTGACACAAGGACTAATGTATCATAATCACACTGTGGTTGGAACATTCAATTCTCTATTCTTTATCTCACTGCTCCGCTTATGGCTGCATTCTGCCTGGGTCATCTTCACATGTCCTGAAAAAGAGCTTAGCGTGCACACAGAGATACCACAACTTGCAGAAGCGCGTCATGTCACATATCTTAAGTAACCTTCACCCATCACATCAGTACAGTACACTTTATCAGAGCAGAGAGAACTACATTCTACCAGAGCAGAGAACACAAAACATGCATGATAAAATAAAAGTGTATCTACAGAATAACTCCAACATTCCCCTCTGTTTATCATGCATTCCAACGGTATTACAGCTTCACCTAAAAGTAAACAATTGTTACTAAGCAACCACTTCTTATTCAGATTTTCAGCTGCAATTTTCAGGCACCACAGACTTTAGGTGCGTCAACGAGTCCTTGGCTAAAATGGGAATGGCTTTTACTGGGAGGAGTAGGGACACTAAAGCACAGTAGCCTGACACATTCCTAGGCAATCTGTCAAAAATTCTATTATCTCCACACCACCACCACACGTCACTTCGGCTGACTGGTATAAATGAACCGTTTATCTGTATTATTCGACTACACCACTTGTCTTATTACATTTTCAGCTAAAGCTTCATAGGCTAAGAGTGTGTTAACTCATCACGTCAACAGTTCAAGCTTGAACTGGAGTTGTGAGCTTTTCAATATCATCATAATTCTCAGTACAGTCATTATAGTTTTCTCCACTAAGGTCTGACTGTTTCAATGCTTGATATCTTGGCATAGTTTGTTGGAAGGCCAGATTACACTGTACAAATGTATTTGACACCATTTTGCCAACCATTGTTTTGATACAAGGGATCACACAACACACGCAAAGTCCAATCAGAATTAGGACTATAATAACTGGTGTCACCATTTTCAATAGTAACTGCCAACATGGTCCTGAAGTCAACCAGGACCAGGGATTCCACCGGTTCACGGCTAGGGTGTCTTTATGCATTGCATCACGAAGTTTATTCAGCTCTTCCAATGCGTCCTGCACATCCACTGAATGAATGGAGTCTGGGATGAAAGTACAGCATGTTGTGTTCAGCAGAACACAAACTCCTCCCTGTGAACCAGTAAGCAAGTCTAAAACCATGCAATTTTGCATCACCATGGTACGTAAAGCATCTATTTCAGTGTTTTGAGCTGCTACTATTTTTTCAGTTACATTCATGAACAGACCCAATCGATAATTCAGAGTTTCAATCATTAATGAATTTTTTTCCCACTCCTATCCAGGGGAACAATGAATGTGCTATTTTATCTCCTACAGACCACAATTTTTGGTCCTTTGGTACATCCGAGCCCCACATGTGATCATGTGGTAACACATCTGGGTATATCGATCTCCTCCGTCTGGTGCTGCCATTCTTCTCTGTGGAGGTCCTTGGCACTACCACATATGTATGGTCAGTCACCTGGGTAGGTGCACACACACCACCCCAATTTGGTGGGAGACTCATGTACAGTCTGGAACCACAAAGCCAATAGATGTCATCATACACCGGAGTACCATTTACAGGTGGTAGCAAAAACTTACTAACATAAGCACATGATTCATCCGTTCCCCGTGGACAGGAGCCTGTATAATTACATCCCCGTCCAATGTGATGAAGATAAGTACCATCCACATATTATGTTTTGGTTAGGCTTAAATTATTTGATAAAACATACGTTTGGGTACACAGACGTTTCTTAATTTTACCTACAGTTTTATTCCCTGTCCCGTAAAAGCAAATTGGGAATGGCCGTTGTGATGACAATTTAACGTGATGATATTTTTGCGTTTCCCTTCAGTCTAGTCAATGGAGCAGCACTTGGGCACGCTTGTACGTCCTCTGTTGAAATCCCTATCATATAAGTGGTTGCACTGAGGCAAGTGGTGTTACATCTTATCAGATTTGCTGAGAACTGCTGCCCCCGAAATACAGTTTGATTATGCATCCGTATGATAAGACATTCTGTCACCCTAGCAGGGTACGGTTTAGCCGTCAGAGCTGGGTGTGTTGAGGATATAGGTATTTGCGAACAAACATAACAATTAGTAACGTAATTCCATAGCCAATAAATGAACATGTCTGTACCACATATTAGTATGGTATATATGAGGGTGTCCATCTGTCTCATTCACATTATGAATAAACCTCTTCTGACGTTGCTTGCGTTGTTCTCTGGCTCGGTCCACAGTGAGCTGCAATTCTTGGGTCAACCACCAGGCCAGGAATCCGAGGAGCACGAAAAACACTAAGATCACAACGCAACCGGCTGCCCTACCAACAGTCCGGCAGCGGCGGCGCTGAGCACGCCGCTCCGGGGTCTGCTGTAGTTCAGTCATGATTGCTAGGATACAGTGTTGTTAACCAACCTCACCTAATAGTGCAAGGATCTCCCTGCTTCACTGGCATTGAGACAATCTATTACTAATTAAATAGACTCCCTTTGTAGCCAGACTTCCCCTTACACTGTGGAGGCAGCCAACAACACGCTGTATCTTACAGTGATGTATCCACGTTGATCCCTCCGCTATCTTTACTGCAGTTGGTGTTGTTAACAGCACTTGGTATGGACCTTCCCAACGAGGACTGGACCAGTTCTTCCTCTTAATCACTCTGATGAACACCCAGTCTCCTGGCTAGACTACTGGAAGGCCGTCCTGTGGAAGATCAAAATTATTCGGCAGTAAATGTGTTTAAGTTATCTCTTTCTGTGTTAATGTCTTTTCATAAAATTTGCTAATGTTTGTTCCTCATCTGCTGTTTTAGTATCCATGTCAAAATTGGTAGACGATATGGTCGTCCATAAAGTATCTCAAATGGTGTTAACCCTGATGGTGTTGGTGTTATTCTCATATACAATTTTACTAGGTCCAAACATTCAATCCAGGTTCGTTTTGTCTCTTCTATACATTTCCTTAATCTTATTTTTATTGTGCCCTTTGTCCTTTCCACTAATCCTGCACTGTGTGGGTGGTAAGCACAATGATGTTTTAACTAATTTTCATGTGTTCTGCTACTCTTTGTACAACTTCATTTACAAAATGTGTTCCATTATCACTGTACAATGTCTCTGGTATTCCATAATACGGAATAATTGTCTTACACAGTGCTTTTGCTACTGTTAAAGCATCTGCTTTTTGTGATGGAACAATTTCTACCCATTTGAAAAGGCATCAATTAATACTAGACTGTATTGATAAGGTCCACATCGATTTAGTTCAATAAAGTCCATATGAACAATTTGAAAAGGATACTGTGGTTTTGGGAATTGCCCTCTCCGGGTCTTATACTTCCCTGTGGGTTGTGTTCAATCAGGTAACACAGGCTTTACAAAAATTTTTGAGTATAAATTAAATCCATAGGTAGTAAAGTATTGGTCTACCATATATACCATCCCCCCTGTCGACACACCCATGTGTCGCAATTGCAGCTGCTTTGAATAAGCTTTTGGGTAGGATGGGTTTATGTATACAATAAAGTCCTTTGGGGTTTGGGGTTGCCCCATTTTTCAACCACAAATGTCGTTCCTGCGCTTGTGCCTGTTTTTGCATATCCAATAAAAGGTCAGAATCTATTAATGGTTCATTGTCTGTCTAGCAGGCGATAAGAATGTATCCAAACGTTTGGAATAATAGCCAACTGGTTTATTTTTATTACCATGTTGTTGTAGCTGCACACATGAATCCCCGTTTTGTGTCCACCATGAGAGTGAATGGCTTGGCATAATTGGGCAGAGATAATACTGTGGAACTCACAAGTTCTTGTTTAAGAGCTGTAAACTGTTCTTCAGCTTCTTTATTCCACTGTATTTTGTCAGTCATATCCATTGGTATAGAGTGTATTAAATCCTGCAATTTCTGCACCATCTCTGCATAACATGGAATCCAGGCTCTGCAATATTACAGATACCTAGAAAAAGTCATCATTTCCTTTTTCTGCTTCAGGTTTTAACGGATATTGTTTGATCCGTGGTCTCCAATCAGATCGTGGCTTAATTTTGACTGGCGGAATATTTTTCAACAGTCCTACATCTGTGGGTGCATTCACCCAGAGATGAGGAGGCAGTTTGGCCCATAAAGTCTCATCTTCCTGTGTCAACAACACAGATGTTGTTAAATTTCAATCATCCAGATCTACTTCATGTATCACCGGTGTCGTTCAAGCACTTACAAACATTTATTTCCGATACCAGCCTGTGGATGGACTGAAATCCCACACCGACACTGCATCTGCTTCATGCCAATCAGTCGCTTCCTCAGCTATTTTAACAATTCTTCCAAGGTCCTTCCAGGACTGAGTGTCTGCCCTTATCAGTGAAATATGCGGCACAGCCTCAGGTTTTCCTCTGTACCATTTGTCTGCACTTTGGGTCAGCACTACATCTACACACAGAGGTGGTTTTTCTGTCTGTGTATAGGTGTGCTACTGTCTGTAATTCTGATGGAATTTTCAGAAATCCTGCTCCATACCTTTCATCCTTTTGTGGAGTGAATAGCATAGTTGTGTAGATCTTTAGGTGACATCATTACTACATGTTCTCTGTTTTCACAGGTCATCAGACCTTCCTCCAATAATTGTTCAGTTTGTCTCAATTCCGACAGATCCAAAGAGCACTGCCAGGCCTGGGCCAAATTTGTATATACAGTAGCGGGCTGCCTTTTTTGTTTTCAGATTTCTTTCTGCGTGTATGGCGTGGTCTACATACTCTTGTAACCCAGCTGTTGGGAGCGTTATCATGTGTTTGTCTACCCATGCTCGGATATCTGATCTGGAGTTGGCATGGAGTGCATTTTTCCAATTGTTGTTCATACACGCTATCATTTTTCAGTGGTAGAAGACCACTGTGCACTTTAAAAACTTTTTCCATTCGATGTCGATAGTCTTCGAATGGTTCATCATCTTTCTGTTTTGTGCGATTTATTTCTGTGTAATTTGACTTCTGCTGGTATTTCTGCTTAATTCTCAGCAATAGTGCGGCCAATCGATCTTCCAATTCCTGACTATCATGGGCTAATGGAGTGTGGTCTGCCTCTGCAGGATCCCAATCTCCTGTTACATCAGCCCAATCCTTTGTCACAGTTGCCATTATGACTTGTTGAACTTCATCCCCTCTAAGATTGTAGGATTTAACCAAAGCGGTTACGTCAATAATGTACTGGGCTACATCTTCTCGTGGGGGATTACACCTTCCACAGCTGCCTTAACGTCTGCTTGTGTCCAAGTTCGGTACACAAGAATAGTTCTTGGTCCTGACGTATGTGGATTTGCCACATGAATCATTGGATAGACTCCTGATCCACCTGGTTCCTGATCAGCCGGTGGGGCTGATGGTCCAGGTTGTTTTTCTTCATCTTTTGGTGTTTTGGATCGTGTTCTCATGACGTGTTGTGTAGGGTCTACATATGATGGGGGTTGTCCCTGTGGTAAATCTGGATAGAGTTTATTCTCCTTTATTTCAGCTTCTGGCTGACTGTGTTTTGTAGTATCCAATTTTACTACCATTTCTACTTTTGGAGCCGCAGGCCCTGTCTCATTATCTTCTTGTCTGTGAAACATCACGTTCCCCTGCTCCTTCTTATCATTTACTGTTTCTTTCTGTCTTTCCTTTGCTTCTCTAAGGCCCTTCTTTCGTTTCTCAACTTCTCTTTCCCATGCTACAATTTCACCTTGACCTTCTTTTTTTTTTCAATTTTTTTTTTTACTTGTTCCACACTTTTTCTCAATACTGTTCTTTAGTTTAGTTAATGACTCTTTCTGCAGGCGTCCATCAAATCCATGATCTTTTATCCACTTATCTAAGTGTTTTGTTGAATTTGGATCAATTTTATTCATGTATATCCAATCTTTTGTTTTTAGATCGTCCCGGGACTTAGGTCTCTCATTTTTACTGTTAGATTTACCCATTTTGTGTTTTCAGAACGTTTTAGACCAGTGATGGTTTTGCCCCTACAGGGTCCTAATCCACTGGTGGTGTTACAATCACAGGGTAGTAATCAACTATTCTGAGAAGTGCGTTCCCTTTCGCCACCCCGGAGGGCACGGGAAGGCCTTGCCTTTGCTTCTTCTCAAAACTTACTACTTACTTTCCTGTGAGATTTTCATAGAGGGGAGTCGAAGTGACTCCACACTCTCACTCAGTCACCTTTATTACACTCACACAGTTATTTTATTTACACAAATACATAGAAACACTTTTAATAACCGTACGCGTATTCTTAGGCCAGGGGAGCTCGCCCTCCCGTGGAATTTAACTAATGTCCTGCATTAGGGGAGTCCACCATCCGTGCGACGTTTAACTGCCTTTTCACTGTGCACTTATTTCTAACCGGTATTTCCTTTACGTATTAAAACAGAGGAGTCCGTACCCTCCTTCCGGAATTTAACTACGTGCGTCCTTCGCTAACCGTAGAGGAGTCCGCCCTCCTCGCGGAGTTTAACTGCTTTACATTAACAGACGATTCCACGCCATCGTTTACGGAGTTTAACTGTTTATGTGATCACACTTTTATTCCCTACCGGTACGCGTATATAAACAGAGGAGTCCGCACCCTCCTTCGGAATTTAACTACGTGCGTTCCTCGCCATCGTAGAGGAGTCCGACCTCCTTACAGAGTTTAACTGTGTTTCATTAACAGACGATTCTGTATCATCGCTTGCGGAATTTAACTGTTATGTGATCTGATCACCACTCACTCAGTACTATTTACAAAGAAATTCTACTCACTGACTCGACTTCCTGTCTGTCTTCTTCGGGAAAATCTCGTCAACCAGACGATGCCACCGGCGGTCGACAATTGCAGACACGATCAATCGATCGGACCTTGGCCAAGGATTTACGTCTGGACTTGGCGACCCCCGCCGGACACCTCCGGTGTTGTTGAGATCCCGGACGTAGCCCCCAGTCAATGTTGGGTATTTTCGCCTCCAAACATTCTTAAAACCTTTAACAAGACAGAGTCAAGAACCACCAGTGAGACAGAAAGTCAATTTTAGCTCGCGAGGAGTGCAAGTCAGGCTGTACACCAAAGCTACACTAAAGTCTGGCCTGCGCTCCTGCTCTTTTATTTAGGACTTCCCTACATACATGGGCGGTACAGCTCCTAAGGGGAGGAGTGATAGCGCGTGAGCTGTTGCCGCAGAACCGCTGATTGCACAATACATTCAGGACTGACACTAATGTATCATAATCACACTGTGGTTGGAACATTCAATTCTCTATTCTTTATCTCACTGCTCCGCTTATGGCTGCATTCTGCCTGGGTCATCTTCACATGTCCTGAAAAAGAGCTTAGCGTGCACACAGAGATACCACAACTTGCAGAAGCACGTCATGTCACATATCTTAAGTAACCTTCACCCATCACATCAGTACAGTACACTTTATCAGAGCAGAGAGAACTACATTCTACCAGAGCAGAGAACACAAAACATGCATGATAAAATAAAACAGTGTATCTACAGAATAACTCCAACAGAAGGCACAAAAGACGGCTGAGAGTTTACCTTCTATGGTAGGCGATATCTCGGCAGCGAGGTGGAGATGCTGTCCGGCTTATATGGGATGGTTGATGAAAATGAGTGGCACCTGTCACTCCCGCTGCGCTGATGTGGCAGCTGCGCCCTCTCGTGCCTGAAGCCCGCACTTCAGGCAGGGCGCCCTCTGGTGGTGGGCCAGCAGTACCTCCTCTTCAGCGGCCCACACAACACTAGTCTTACACACCTCTCTGCAGCTTCTCTCCCCCTGCCATCCCCCCAATACCCCATCCCCGTAGAGACGGTGCCTGCTCCCAGACCACCAATAACCAGTAAAAATCTATTTAAGCATAAAAATTCAAAAAGAAAAATAATATAGCACCTTCAACTGCACCACAGACTAAAACAGTTAAATGTGGTCTATTAAACATTAGGTCTCTCTCTAAGTCCCTGTTAGTAAATTATATAATAATTGATCAACATATTGATTTATTCTGCCTTACAGAAACCTGGTCACAGCAGGATGAATATGTTAGATTAAATGAGTCAACACCCCCGAGTCACACTAACTGTCAGAATGCTCGTAGCACGGGCCGGGGCGGAGGATTAGCAGCAATCTTCCACTCCAGCTTATTAATTAATCAAAGACCCAGACAGAGCTTTAATTCATTTGAAAGATTGACTCTTAGTCTTGTCCATCCAAATTGGAAGTCCCAAAAAACAGTTTTATTTGTTGTTATCCATCGTCCATCTGGTCGTTACTGTGAGTTTCTCTGTGAATTTTCAGACATTTTGTCTGACTTATGCCCTATTCGGACGGGATTAGTTTTATGTGGTGACGCGGGGTAAAGTAATTATTACCAGGGAATTTAGTCCCGTCTGAACGCGCCATGTCAGTAAAAAACACGGAGCATGTCAGTAAACTTTACAGCGACTTTTACCTTCTGTAAAACGGTCAGGAGAAACTACCGTAGGTAATATTAATCCCGTGCGAATGCGACCCTCAGTAAAAATGTAGGTAATATTTCTTCACATCCTGTTTTAAAATACTTTGCTGCACTTTTAAGAACATTGAGGTGCTTGAAGAAGCATTCGGTTTTGCGGGCAGTCAAATTTGTCCGACTTTTTTAACTAGTCATGAACGCATACGCCAAAGACCAATGAAAAGACTTCAAAGGTCCACAATGATTGTCAGAAGTACGAAGCTTCTGATTGTGGTAGGTAATTTGTTGAAAGGGCCGTTCTCCCCACACTTGTTCCTGGTCGGCGCCATGTTTATTTATTGAGAAACAAGGAAATGCAGTACGTACAGGTAGTTACGTAGCACGCACATGCAGACGAAAGGGTGACGGCAGGGTTTACTCCAC